>NC_057803.1:573829003-573850234 GCF_018294505.1 Triticum aestivum | reverse complement strand
GAGGGAGGAAAAGAGTGTGTGTGTGAGAATTTGATGGTAAAATGTCGCCAATGTCATTTGATATGTATGAGAATATTAAATATAATATTAACATAACTAATATTGAATTCTTAAAGTTAATGTGACTCCGTTGCAACGCACGGGCATTCTTCTAGTTAGTGTAAAACTAAACAAGACCATTAACTTCGCTTAGGAGAGAATATACTTCACATTTTACGTACGCACTACTTACTTATTTGTTTTTTTCAGTAAATAAACACTCGCTGAATACCCATCGCCAAGCTTTGTACAAAGGCTGTACTGCCTATCCATGAAGTTTCGTCTTCCAGCCTTTCACGGCAAAGAAAAAGAACAATCCCGTTCGTGAATGGCAGGCACAGTACGTACATCCTCACACTGGTGTGACTGGCGAGGCCTCCCTGGCAAGTTTCGTTCGCTTCAATTCACCAAAACTCGTGCCACCGACGACACGGGCCATGATCGACGCATGTGTGTATGGCTGGAGCACGATCTCGATCGCAACCACTCCGATTTGCAGAGTCATGACTCATGATACACGACTCGCATTATCCTACGGTTTCCCGTCTAGCGAGACGCAGAAAAGGACGGATCGTTGGGCTCCAAACAAGACTGACAGTTCACGATGAAGTTCCAAAACAGCTTAAATTATATTATTTTCGTTTCTTTTTAGTCTGCATATAAGATTTGGTCAAAGTCAAATTTCATAAAGTTTGACTCACTTTATAGAAATATCAACATCTACAACACTAAAATTATATGGTATGAAAATTAATTTCATGATGCATCTAACAATATTGATCACATATTATGAATCTTAATATTTTTTCTATAAACTTAGTCAAAGTTAAGAAAGTTTGATATTGATCAAATCTTATATGAAGACAAAAGAAACGAAGGAAGTACTGAGGAAGAAAAATCTCAAAAAGGAGGATCTCACGAATCAATGGCGCCCAGTTGCCATCGATCCCTAGTGTTTGCCATCAGTACGTGCATTATTTCCCAGGAATCATGGAATCCCCGGACCTCTGCTGCCCTTTAAAGCATCTGCGATCGGGTCCTTAAACGTCTCATACACTGTTTGGACGGACACTGGTCAGTTGCAAAATCTCGACTTAACTGCACCCTTATACCGGCTCTACATGTTTAAATAGACCGGCACCCCTTATGTCCAGCCTATATCTAGGGCGGATATGAGGAGGCTCTGACGCATCAGGGCGCGTCAACCACATCAGACTGACATATGGGGCCCACACGGACACCCTTGACCCAGCGGTCAAGCGAGAACGCTGCTCCGGCGCGCCGCGCGAGGGGCCAAATTCATCTGTCTAAGCCGGACCGTGACCTCCAACACTAGCCGCACTCACATTTTCCTCCCCTCTGCGCCGCCACTCCCTGTTCGTTTGCAGCTCAGAGCTCGTCACCCGCCTGTAGCCATGGTTAGGTTGTGAATCACCACTTACACAATGCCTGAATTATTGAAAGGAGAACGGGTCAAATATTGAATTCAGGGTGACGGGAGAATCTTCCATTCTTGCCAATAGATACTTTTTGCGAGCAAGACACTTGATTTTTGCTGGTTTTATTTTCAATGGAAATGGTGCATGGCCGGCCCTTGTTCATCGGAAAACCTGAATTCTATTATGTGACTTATCCATGCGAGATCATATGTGAACTATGTAACATTCTTTGGAACTCGTTAAAATATCATGCACGTTGTGAACTAAGTGTAACTCAAATGGTTAGATTCCTTGTAATGAAACAAGCGCACTCGGTTTTCGCCCGGTGTTTTATTAATTAACTGAACAATTATCTTCTTCTTAATTAATCGATGAGACAAATCTTTTGTCTCCGTTTTTTTAAAACAAGCTCCTAGAATAGTCATCTACTAGTTGACGCCTCCATGTTAACCATGTCCAGGGGCGGCACCCATAACTTGATGTCATGTCAATGCATTAATTTCATTTATTCAATGCTCCAAGCTCGACGTCAAATCATAGAGTAGAATAAATCAAATTATATATTGGGATACAAGGGAGAATCTTCAATTCTTGCCATTAGATACCCTTTTTTTGCTAGCAAGATACTTGTTTTTTGTTGGTTCCGTTTTCAATGAAAATGGAGTGGGGTTTGTGGCCCCTTTTCATCGCACAACTTGAATTCCTGTTATGTGACTTGTCCACACGAGATGATATATCAACTATGTAAGGTTCCTTGGAGCTTGTCAAGGTATCATACATGTTTTTTTTGTTATTAGAACAAGTTTCAGATATTTTATGGTGTTATAATTATATTTGATATATTACTAGGGGGTTATATGTTACACTCAAACACAAGACCTAAAGGAGACGATACATGCGTCTGTGGCAGGAGTGAAGAAATAATGTTTTTTTGTTAGAATTGGTGCCGGGTATGTTTATCGTGTCAGATAAGTGCACATCTGGTCGGTCAGAGCTCTCGGAGGGGGTACTTTCTTTGATTTTGTGTGGGCCTTGATATTTTGGGCATGCCATTTCGTGAGCACTAGATATGGTTTTTCTACCCTAAAAGATATGGTTTTTTAAATTAAAAAAGGAAAGGTTATTCTTGGCTTCTGCATTGTAGGGTGCACACGATCATCATTTTATTAAATACAGTAGTCAGTGGATATAGTTTTGTTGTATCAGTTTTAATGTTTCTTTCTGGCTTTAGTCTTGTACAACTTGTTCTGCCTTCTTTTTTCCCGTGAAAGCGGAACTCATGTTGTTCCCTGTCTCTAGCAGCTTTACTTACAAAGAATAAATAACATTCCCGTAGGCAAAAAATTCCTGAAACAAACGATCAATATATGCGATAGAGATATATACGCACATTCTGGCATGTGCTATTGCCTCGTGGTCTTGTCACATGTGCCAATGTGCCATTCATGTAAATAAGTTGCAATTTATTGGTTCGAGATTCACGTTTTTCTGTACAAATGAGCAGCAATTGTTTTGGTGAGCAAGTTTTTGTTGATATGAGTGGGGCTTTTGTTAACGATCCAATTCTGCAAAGAACCCGCAATAGGCATGTCGTTAGGGGGTTGGTTGTATTCCTAGCTCAGCATGGATCAAATCTCAGGTTTTATTTCCTACGTAGCTCGGTTAATCTTTTTAGCGGGAGGCTATGATTCTCACCAATAAGAAGATGTCTGTGGTTACTCTAAAAAAACAAGATGTCCGCGATGACTTTGTTATGTGGGTGTGCGTACTTTCTCCAAAAATGGCCGCGTGCACATATTGTACTATGTACGTATAAGCTACTTAGGAGGATTGTCATTTCATTATTTGAGGGGAAAAGAACTCAACAAGATGATGTAGCGGTTGTCCAAGACGGAACACCACCGAGCACATAAAAAATTCAAAACACCCTAGATAACGTTAAGATGTTTATTAGTGTAAGACTCAACAAGACCATTTTTTTGTTCTTGGCGAGGGACTAGACTAGCCTTTGACTTCGCTTAGGAGAGAATACACTCCACATTTTACATATTTATTTTTTCAATAAATAAACACTCGGTTTTTGTAACACAATATAGACCGTACACTCATACATATGCATATGGGCTCATCTATGTGAACACACGTATATATACCCTACCTGGCTATCCCTATGAGCATCTCCGAGAGACTGAGTCGACGGAAATATCCCTTTCCACTAAACGCAAATTGATGAAAGGCGTGAAATAAATTGATGAAAATACGAGCACCGGTGTCAAGCCTAGCCGTGGTGAAGTGAACACCCGTCGTGGCCAAGCCTTGTACATAACCTTTTGTCTTCGTTTATCTTTCAGGCCCTGCCTTTCATGGCCAAAAAAAAGAGGAACAATCCCGTACGTCGATGCCAGGCACAGTATGTGGGTGAGGCCTCCCCGGCAAGTTTCGTTTTAATTCATTCATTCACCAGCTCGTGGCCAGCGACAACACGGGCCATGATCGACGCATGTGCGTATGGCCGGAGCACGAACCGCATGGCCGATCTCGATCGCAACCACTCTAATTGCAGAGTCCCCTAAAAAGAAGTCCAATTACAGAGTCGTGATACACGACTCGTCTGGCTAGATGCAGAAAGGGATGGATCGTTGGGCTCCAAACAAGACTGACAGTTCACGACGAAGTTCCAAAACAGCTTAAATTATACGGAGGAAAATCTCGAAAAGGAGGATCGCACGAATCAATCGCGACCAGTTGTCCATCGATCCATAGTGTCTGCCACTAGTTGTACGTGCTTTCTTTCCCAGGAATCATGGAATCCTAAGCCTTCAGCTGCCCTTTTACGAAAAGGAAATGGAAACCAATCAGCTGTACGCAAATGCTGAACCTGTTGTGCAAAAACATCTTATATTAAGAGAGAGAGAGAGTAATAGAAAAGAAGTGAGCAAACCTACCGATTGTGTAGGATTTTTCTCTACGAAAAGGCCCAAGCGGTGCTCCCGCATCCGTCGCGAAGAGGGGGGGCTAGTCCATCGACACGGATCCGAAAGCCGGCCATCCAACACTATCCTCATACATTTCAAACGCTGTTTCAACTAATCGGACGAAATTCATACAAACACGATGAATTTCATATAAACCGGAGCACATTCATTACAATTCGGACATTTTTCATTAAAAATGAGGCCGGATCCTAAACCTTTCCTACTGCGGTGCCCATTGTCCACTTCCTTTGTATTCCACAACGACGACCACGTTCTCCATCTGCCGTCTCAATGAGCGGTAGCTGTCAAGACCCGTGCAGTAGAGGTGCGGTCTCCAGCGAGGAAGACCAAAAAATTGGAGACGGGCCAGCCGACTTGGGACACAATGCCCTGTCGCCTCCCATGCCGTACTCATCCTTAAAGGAGTCCACGACATGTCTGTCGCCCGCGCCGGTGGATGCGAGGTCGATGATGGACGTGGACGGTCCGTCACTGTCCACCTGCCACATGCGCCCCGCAAAAGTTGGACGGCGGCGTGTAGGGCACGCAGTCGGTGACGTTGGATTCCTCGACCGACTGCGCCGCCAGCGCGTGTGCGACCGCGGCTGCGCCCGGCTGCACCAGATCTGCGTTGCGAGCGGCGCCTTGAGCACGCGCGACCTCGTAGAGCTCCCACCTTGCTTGAGTGCTCACCGTAGATTTGGCCCTCCGCCAGCCGTAGCTGCTCGAGGAGGAACAATTTGTACCTCTGCTCCGCCAGCACCCGCCGAACACAGGCATGGGAGCCGGCTCATGTTGTTCCTCCCTTTCCATGGCGCGTGATACGTCTCCGTCGTATCTACTTTTCCAAATACTTTTGCCCTTGTTTTGGACTCTAACTTGCATGATTTGAATGGAACTAACCCGGACTGACGCTGTTTTCAGCAGAATTGCTATGGTATTATTTATGTGTAGAAACAAAAGTTCTCTGAATGACCTGAAACTTCACGGAACATCTATTTGGAAATAATAAAAAATCTTTGCAAAAGATGAAGACCAGGGGGCCCACCACCTGTCCACGAGGGTGGGGGCGCGCCCCCTACCTCGTGGGCCCCTGGAGCTCCTCCGACCTCAACTCCAACTCTATATATTTGCTTTCGGAGAGAAAAAAATCAGAGAGAAGTATTCATCGCGTTTTACGATACGGAGCCGCCGTCAAGCACTAAAACCTCTCGGGAGGGCTGATATGGAGTCCGTTCGGGGCTCCGGAGAGGGGAATCCGTCGCCATCGTCAGCATCAACCATCCTCCATCACCAATTTCATGATGCTCACCGTCGTGCATGAGTAATTCCATCGTAGGCTTGTTGGACGGTGATGGGTTGGATGAGATCTATCATGTAATCGAGTTAGTTTTGTTAGGGTTTGATCCTTAGTATCCACTATGTTCTGAGATTGATGTTGCTATGACTTTGCTATGCTTAATGCTTGTCACTAGGGCCCGAGTGCCATGATTTCAGATCTGAACCTATTATGTTTTCATTAATATATGAGAGTTCTTGATCCTATCTTGCAAGTCTATAGTCACCTATTATGTGTTATGATCCGTTAACCCCGAAGTGACAATAATCGGGATACTTACCGGTGATAACCGTAGTTTGAGGAGTTCATGTATTCACTATGTGTTAATGCTTTGGTCTGGTACTCTATTAAAAGGAGGCCTTAATATCCCTTAGTTTCCGTTAGGACCCCGCTGCCACGGGAGGGTAGGACAAAATATGTCATGCAAGTTCTTTTCCATAAGCACGTATGACTATATTCGGAATACATGCCTACATTACATTGATGAACTAGAGCTAGTTCTGTGTCACCCTATGTTATGATTATTACATGATGAACCGCATCCGGCATAATTCTCCATCACTGATCCATTGCCTACGAGCTTTTCATATATTGTTCTTCGCTTATTTACTTCTCCGTTGCTATTGCTATCATCACTACAAAATACCAAAAACATTGCTTTTGCTACCGTTATCACTACTATCATATTACTTTGCTACTAAATACTTTGCTGCAGATACTAAGTTTCTAGGTGTGGTTGAATTGACAACTCAGCTGCTAATACTTGAGAATATTCTTTGGCTCCCCTTGTGTTGAATAAATAAATTTGGGTTGAATACTTTACCCTCAAAAATTGTTGTGATCCCCTATACTTGTGGGTTATCAAGACTATTTTCTGGCGCCATTGCCGGGGAGCATAGCTCTATCCTTTTAGTCACTTGGGATTTATATCTGCTTATCATTATGAAGAACTTGAAAGATCCAAGAACCAAGATTTATCCCTCAACTACAAGGGGAGGTAAGGAACTGCCATCTAGCTCTGCACTTGATTCACCTTCTGTTTTGAGTAAGCTTGCGACACCTAAATCTGCTTCTGCTATTCGTTCTGATATGTCGCATGTTATTGATGATGCCACTTCTGCTATGCATGATACTTATGATGAAACTAGTTCTATGCTTGATACTACTGTGCCACTTGGTGAATTTCTTGATGAACAACTTGCTAGGGTTAGAGAGAATGAAAATATTGAATCTGATAATATTGATGAAAGTGATGATGAAGACTCACCTGTTATTCCTGAGGGTTATGTTTTTGAAAAAGAAGCCGCTTTAGCTATTTTAGCTTGCAAAGATAGATACGAACTCAAGAGGTTATTAGCTAAATGGAAGCAGCAATCTCTTAATGCTAGAATGAAACCTGACCCTGCTTTTGCTACTTCACCTATCTGTGTTACTGATAATGATTATGAATTCTCTGTTGATCCTAATATAATTACTTTGGTTGAATCTGATCCTTTTCATGGCTATGAATCTGAAACTGTTGTGGCACATTGATACGTCTCCAACGTATCTACTTTTCCAAACACTTTTGCCCTTGTTTTGGACTCTGACTTGCATGATTTGAATGGAACTAACCTGGATTGACGCTGTTTTCAGCAGAACTACCATGGTGTTATTTATGTGCAGGATCAAACGTTCTCAGAATGACCTGAAACTTCACGGAGACACTTTTCAGAAAATGAGAAAAATACCTGCCAAAGATGAAGGCCAGGGGGCCCACCGTCTTGCCACGAGGGTGGGGGCGCGCCTACCCCCCTAGGGCGCGCCCCTACCTCGTGGGCCCCTATTGCGTCTCCGACTCCAACTACACCTCCATATATTGAGTTTCGATGAGAGAAAAAAATCAAAGAGAAGAAATCATTGCGTTTTACGATACGGAGCCGCCGCCAAGCCCTAAAACCTCTCGGGAGGGCTGATCTGGAGTCCGTTCGGGGCTCCGGAGAGGGGAATCCATCGCCATCGTCATCATCAACCATCCCCCATCACCAATTTCATGATGCTCACCGCCGTGCGTGAGTAATTCCATCGTAGGCTTGCTGGACGGTGATGGGTTGGATGGGATCTATCATGTAATCGAGTTAGTTTTGTTAGGGTTTGATCCCTAGTGTCCACTATGTTCTGAGGTTGATGTTGCTATGACTTTGCTATGCTTTATGCTTGTCACTAGAGTCCGAGTGCCATGATTTCAGATCTGAACCTATTATGTTTCCATCAATATATGAGTGTTCTTGATCCTATCTTGCAAGTCTATAGTCAGCTATTATGTGTTATGATCCATTAACCCCGAAGTGACAATAATCGGGATACTTACCGGTGATGACCGTAGTTTGAGGAGTTCATGTATTCACTATGTGTTAATGCTTTGTTTCGGTTCTGTATTAAAAGGAGGCCTTAATATCCCTTAGTTTCTGTAAGGACCCCGCTGCCACGGGAGGGTAGGACAAAACGTGCCATGCAAGTTCTTTTCCATAAGCACATATGACTATGTTCGGAATACATGCCTACATTATATCAATGAAATGGAGCTAGTTCTGTGTCACCCTAGGTTATGACTGTTACATGATGAACCGCATCCGGCATAATTCTCCATCACCGATCCATTGCCTACGAGCTTTCCATATATTTTTCTTCGCTTATTTACTTTTCCGTTGCTATTGCTATCATCACTACAAAATACCAAAAACATTGCTTTTACTATTGTTACTTTTTGCTACCGTTACCACTACCATCATATTACTTTGCTACTAAACACTTTGCTGCAGATATTAAGTTTCCAGGTGTGGTTGAATTGACAACTCAACTGCTAATACTTGAGAATATTCTTTGTCTCCCCTTGTGTCGAATCAATAAATTTGGGTTGAATAGTCTACCCTCAAAAACTATTGTGATCCCCTATACTTATGGGTTATCAAGACTATTTTCTGGCGCCTTTGCCGGGGAGCATAGCTCTATTCTTTGAGTCACTTGGGATATATAGCTGCTTATCATTATGAAGAACTTGAGAGATCCAAAAACCAAGATCTATCCCTCAACTACGAGGGGAGGTAAGGAACTGCCATCTAGCTCTGCACTTGATTCACCTTCTGTTTTGAGTAAGCTTACGACACCTACACCTGCTTCTGCTATTCTTCTGATATGTCGCATGTTATTGATGATGTCACTTCTGCTATGCATGATACTTATGATGAAACTACCTCTATGCCTGATACTACTATGTCACTTAGTGCTTTTCTTGATGAACAACTTGCTAGGGCTAGAGAAATTGAAAATATTGAATCTGATGATACTGATGAAAGTGATGATGAAGAACCACTTGCTATTCCTAAGGGTTATGTATTTGATCAAGATGCTTCTTTAGCCATTTTAGCTTGCAGAAATAGAACTGAACTTAAAAAATTATTAGCTAAATGGAGTAAGCAATCCCTAAATGATAGAATGAAACCTGACCCTACTTTGGCTACTTCACCTATCTTTGTTACTGATAAGGATTATGAATTCTCTGTCGATCCTGATATAATTACTTTGGTTGAATTTGATCCTTTTCATAGTTATGAATCTGAAACTGTTGTGGCACATCTTACTAAATTGAATGATATAGCTACCCTGTTCACTAAAGATGAGAGAACTCGCTACTTTTATATCCTTAAAATATTTCCGTTCTCATTAAAGGGTGATGCTAAGATATGGTTTAATTCTCTTGATCCTGGTTGTGTGCGTAGTCCCCAGGATATGATTTATTACTTCTTTGCTAAATATTTCCATGCTCATAAGAAACAAGCTGCTTTAAGGGATATATATAATTTTGTGCAAATTGAAAAAGAGAGTCTCCCACAAGCTTGGGGGGGGGGGGCTTCTCCAATTACTTAATGCTTTGCCTGATCATTCTCTTAAGAAAAATGAAATACTTGATATCTTTTATAATGGACTAACCGATGCCTCCAGAGATTACCTGGATAGTTGTGCTAGTTCTGTTTTCAGGGAAGGAACACCGGATGAAGCTGAAATTCTATTGAATAATATGTTGACAAATGAAAATAATTGGACACCTCCGGAGCCAATTCCTGAGCCTATTCCTAAACCAACTCTGAAGAAGAGGGGTATTCTATTTCTCAGTCCGGAAGATATGCAAGAGGCAAAGAAATCTATGAAAGAAAAAGGTATTAAAGCTGTAGATGTTAAGAATTTACCTCCTATTGAAGAAATACATGGTATTGATTTACCGCCTGTTGAAGAAACATATAATCCAAATCCTTTACCTATTGAAGAAATTCATGGTCTTGATAACCCAACACAGGTAGTAAAAGGTAAATTCTCTCTATAGATATGATAAAGCTGTAATCCCATTTACTAAATTTGCTAGCCCATGCTTAGATAAGTTTGATAAATTTATGGCTAAGCAAGAAGACTTTAATGCTTATTTTGGTAGACAATTGAAATACAATTCAAATATGCTTGGACACTTGGGTGATTATATGGCTAATGTCAAAAGTGAACTTAAACTTATTAGTAAACATGCTTCTATGGTCACCACTCAGGTAGAACAAGTACTTAAAGCTCAAAATGATTTGCTCAACGAATTGAATAGTAAAGATAATGATTATGCTGTTAGAGTGGCTACTAGAAATGGTAGAATGACTCAGGAACCTTTGTATCCTGAAGGCCATCCTAAGAGAATTGAGCAAGATTCTCAGAGAAATAACATATATGTAACTAGTTCTGCTAAAAAGAAGAAAAAGAAAAATGATAGGACTTTGCATGCTTCTAGTGATCCTATTGTTTAAACACCTGAGAATCCAAATGATATTTCTATTTCTGATGCTGAAACACAACCTGGTAATGAACCTGAAACTAATGATAATGTTAATAATAATGTTCATGATGATGCTCAACCTAGTAATGATAATGATATAGAAATTGAACCTGTTGTTGATCTTGATAACCCACAATCAAAGAATCTACGTTATGATAAGAAAGATTTTGTTGCTAGGAAACATGGTAAAGAAAGAGAGCCTTGGGTTTAGAAACTCATGCTTTTTCCTCCCAAACCATCCAAGAAAAAGTATGATGAGAATTTTGAGCGCTTTGCTGAAATGATTAGACCTATCTTTTTGCGTATGCGATTAACTGATATGCTCAAAACCAATCCTTATGCTAAGTACATGAAAGATATCATTACAAATAAAAGAAAGATATCGGAAGCTGAAATTTCCACCATGCTTGCTAATTATACTTTTAAGGATGGAATACCAAAGAAACTTGGAGATCCTGGTGTACCCACTATACCATGCTCTGTTAAAATAAACTATGTTAAACTGCTTTGTGTGATCTTGGAGCCGGTGTTAGTGTTATGACTCTCTCTTTATATCATAGACTTGATTTGAATAAGTTGACACCCACTGAAATATCTTTGCAAATGGCTGATAAATTAACTGCTATACCTGTCGGTATTTGTGAGGATGTGCCTATTGTAGTTGCAAATGTTACTATTTTAACGGACTTTGTTATTCTTGATATTCCCGAGGACGATAGTATGTCTATTATTCTTGGAAGACCCTTTTTGAATACTGCAGGGGCTGTTATTGATAGCACTAAAGGCAATGTCACTTTTCATGTTAATGGCACTGAGCATACGGTACACTTTCCAAGGAAACAACCTCAAGTTCATAGTATCAACTCTATTGGAAAAATGCCATCGATTATATTTGGAGGTTTTGAATTTCCTCTTCCTACTGTCAAGAAGAAATATAATATTCTTATTATTGCAGATGTGCATATCCCCGTTGAGGTAACATAGTGTTATTCGAAATTTCTCCAGTTCCATGTTATTCGGAATGAGTTTGTTAACAAGACTTGATCAACATTGTTAGTGGATTCCTTTTGATGATCATGAGATGGATGAAACTAGAAGGCACAACCTCCTGTACCCCACTTTTACTCTCTGTTATTTATATTAAATAAAATAAAAATAAATAATTTTCTATCTGTTATCTGATTATCCGTGCAATATAAAAACACCTCGAAAATAAAAGTTCTCCAAATGCCCTGAAAATTAAATATGATTTTTTTCTAGAATATTTGAGGATTTATGGAACAGAGAACACACCAGGGGGGCCAACCACCTTGCCACGAGGGTGGAGGGCGCGCCCACCCCTCTAGGGCGCGCCCCCTGCCTCGTGGGCCAACGGTGGCCCTCCTCCACTTATTCCTGCACCCACACACTTCATATTCCTACTCCAAACACGAATAACCAGCTCAAACCCGAGTCCAAGCTCGTTTTGCTGCCATTTTCGATCTCCTTGCTCAAAGCACCTCTCACAAAACTGCTTGGGGAGATTGTTCCTTGGTATGTGACTCCTCCATTGGTCCAATTAGTTTTTGTTCTAGTGCTTTATTCATTGCAATTTTTTGCTGCTTAGGTGACCCTGTTCTTGAGCTTGCATGCCAAATTTATATGGTCAAAAGTAGTTTTGATGCATGATATAGGCCCTAGGCACTTGTAGGAGTAGTTACTATCAATATTATTGAGTTTGGTTTACTTTTATTTTGAAGTTACTAAAAATTTCAGAATTTTGCAGAAAATGATGAGGAGACTTTTGAGGGGCTCATCGAGCCAAATCTCAAAGGAAAAGGCACCAAAGTCTAAGTATAATCTGCCTCGCACCGCGGAGGTTCGGGCGTGTGAATGGCCTTCCGAGGATTTCTTGAGAGCAACCGAGATTTATGAAGATTTTCATGAGTTGGCTCAAACTGCAGGCCTTACCGCTTTCCTTCACGACCAATGCGATCAGTATCTCTTGCTCACAAATACCTTTATGCAAAACTTTCATTTTCATTCTAGGAACTCACCACCTACGGTGGAATTTCATTTATATGATGAGCATAAGGAGATGTCACTTTATGATTTTTGTCAGATTTGTTTAGTCCCTTTTGGGGGCAAGACAGAAGAGCCACATCATGATGATGTGGAGGGATTTATTGACACTATCACTGTAAGGGAAACAAGGAAGGTTTCCGATGCACGAATCACTAGCATACATTTTCCTGTTTTACGCTACTTTGCATTATTTGCTAGTCGTTGCTTAATTGGTCGCGGAAACTGTGGAAATCTGAGTATCCCCGATATTATTATTTTGCACCATGGTTTATACGGTGATAACTCTTTTAGTATGGGCAGCATTATTGCCAAACGGTTAAGTCTGAACCGTAGCAAGGGCCCCATCTTTGGAGGCATCTATGCTACACGCCTAGCTACACATTTTAACATACCTATTAGGCATGCTGAGAAGGAAGAAAAAGTGCTGCCTCGTGTTTATCTAGATTATAAAAGTATGGTAGCACATGATTTTATTGTTAAGAATAAGGAAGGAGAGCTTAAATATCAATTGTTCTTTAATAAACATCATCCTGAGACTATTACCTTGCTTGCTCCTTCTTTGTTTGATTTGACTGTAGGCCCGTACCTTATTCCGTTGACGGCTATCCACGCCTACCGGAACCCTACACCAGCCGAGGAGCCAGAGCCGGAACCACAATTTGATCCTTCACGACAGTCTAACTACCAGTGGGATCCGGAGATGATTGTCAGCCAGTGGCAATCTGAGCATTCTTCTTCCTCATCACAGTACGACCCCAACAACTACTATTATGGATATCTGTCAGGCCAGCCGTGGCCATAGACCAACTTAGGCCTAAAGCCTAAGCTTGGGGGAGTACGTATTTCTCATCGACATTACATTTATGCTCACACACTCATTGCTAGATGTCGGTGCTCATACTTTTTCATTGTATCATCCATGCTAGTCTATTTTCCTTTTTCTGCTTTCTTCTTGTGTGTTTAATAAACCTTAAGAAAAACAAAAAAAAATTATTTGTAGCTTTTAATTAGTTTACTTTCCATGCTTGTAGTAGTAATTAAAAATAAAACCCAACAATATGTCCTGTTCTTCTTTTGCTTGTTGGGAGCTTTCCCGTGTAAATAGTTTTATTTCTTTTCTTTCCTTTGGGGGTCGATGGGAGAAGACCATAATTAAATTGTTGAAATGGCTCTTGTATGCATTATTGTTGATTTGACAAAAGAGCCCATATTGCCTTGTCTTCTCCTGTTTATTGAATGCCTGCAGATTCCAGCTTAGTCCAATGCACGTGCACTATTATTATCATTATTCACATCGTTCGGTCGTGCAAGTGAAAGGCAATTATGATGATATATGATGGACTGGCTGAGATGAGAAAAGCTGTTATGAACTCGACCTCTTTTGTTTTTGTACATTAGATTAGTTCATTGTTCCTGATTCAGCCTATTATGAATAAACATGTTTGCAATGAGAACTAGAGATCATAGTTTCTTGTGCCATGCTTGATTAGCTATGAGTTATACTGGTTTACCTTGCGTGCCAACATGCTATTGAGATAGTTGTGATGTGGTATGATAGGGTGGTATCCTCCTCTGAATGATTTAAGTGACTTGAATTGGCACATGTTCATGCATGTAGTTGAAACAAAATCAACATAGCCTTCACGATATTTATGTTCATGGTGGATTATATCCTACTCATGCTTGCATTCGGTGTTGATTAATTTTAATGCATGTTCATGAGTGTTGTTGCTCTTTAGCTGGTCGCTTCCCAGTCTTTTGCTAGCCTTCACATGTACTAAGCGGGAATACTGCTTGTGCATCCAAACTCCTTAAACCCCAAAGTTATCCCACATGAGTCCACTATACCTACCTATATATGGTATCTACCTGCCGTCCCAAGTAAATTTGTATGTGCCAAACTCTAAACCTTCAAATAAATATCCTGTTTTGTATGCTCGAATAGCTCATGTATCAACTAGGGTTGTCTGTATCTTCCATGTTAGGCGGGTTATTCTCAAGAGGAGTGGACTCCGCTCCTCACTCACGAGATAAATGGCTGGTCACCGGGATGCCCAGTCCCATGCTTTATGCAAACTAAATCAAAATAATTGCAAACAAAACTCCCCATGGGACTCTTGTTAGTTGGAGGCACTCGTTGTTTCGAGCAAGCCATGGATTGATGCTTGTGGTGGAAGGGGGAGCATAAACTTTACCATTCTGTTTGGGAACCGCCTATAATGTGGGTAGCATGGAGATATCGCCATCTCTTGGTTGTTATGTTGACAATGAAAGTATACCGCTCAAAATATTATTCACCTCTGTTTCAAAACCGAGCTCTGGCACCTCTACAAATCCCTGCTTCCCTCTGTGAAGGGCCTATCTATTTACTTTTATGTTGAGTCATCATCCTCTTATTAAAAAGCACCAGTTGGAGAGCAGCACTGTCATTTGCATTAATTATTGTTAGTTTACATTGAGTATGACTTGACTGGATCTCTTTTACCATGAATTACAATGTCTAGTCAGTCCTTGGTCTTTAAAGGTGCTCTGCATTTATGTTTTGCGGTCTCAGAAAGGGCTAGCGAGATACCACCTTGTTATATCATAATATGATTGTTTTGAGAAAATGTTGTCATCCGAGTTTTATTATTATGGCTCACTAGTTGATTATGCTATTGATATGAGTAACTTGAGACCTATCCATTATTGCGAATGTGGTTAGTTATAATCTTTGCTGAAAACTTGAATGCTGGCTTTACATATTTACAACAATAAGAGCAAACAGAGTTTGTAAAAGTTTTTCTTTATCACTTTCATTTTGTCAACTAAATTGATAGAGGACAAGCAAAGGTTTAAGCTTGGGGGAGTTGATACGTCTCCAACGTATCTACTTTTCCAAACACTTTTGCCCTTGTTTTGGACTCTAACTTGCATGATTTGAAAGGAACTAACCCGGACTGACATTGTTTTCAGCAGAACTACCATGGTGTTATTTATTTGCAGGATGAAACGTTTTCGGAATGACTTGAAACTTCACGGAGACACTTTTCAGAAAATAAGAAAAATACCTGCCAAAGATGAAGGCCAGGGGGCCCACCGTCTTGCCACGAGGGTGGGGGCGCGCCCTCCACCTCCATATATTGAGTTTCGATGAGAAAAAATCAGAGAGAAGAAATCATCATGTTTTATGATATGGAGCCGCCGCCAAGCCCTAAAACCTCTCGGGAGGGCTGATCTGGAGTCCGTTCAGGGCTCTGGAGAGGGGAATCCGTCGCCATTGTCATCATCAACCATCCTCCATCACCAATTTCATGATGCTCACCGCCGTGCGTGAGTAATTCCATCGTAGGCTTGCTGGACGGTGATGGGTTGGATGAGATCTATCATGTAATTGAGTTAGTTTTGTTAGGATTTGATCCCTAGTGTCCACTATGTTCTGAGATTGATGTTGCTATGACTTTGCTATGCTTAATGCTTGTCACTAGGGTCCGAGTGCCATGATTTCAGATCTGAACCTATTATGTTTTCATCAATATATGAGTGTTCTTGATCCTATCTTGCAAGTCTATAGTCACCTATTATGTGTTATGATCCGTTAACCCCGAAGTGACAATAATCGGGATACTTACCGGTGATGACCATAGTTTGAGGAGTTCATGTATTCACTATGTGTTAATGCTTTGTTTCGGTTCTCTATTAAAAGGAGGCCTTAATATCCCTTAGTTTTCGTAAGGACCCCGCTGCCACGGTAGGGTAGGACAAAAGATGTCATGCAAGTTCTTTTCCATAAGCACATATGACTACGTTCGGAATACATGCCTACATTATATCAATGAACTAGAGCTAGTTCTGTGTCACCCTAGGTTATGACGGTTACATGATGAACCGCATCCGGCATAATTCTCCATCACCGATCCATTGCCTACGAGCTTTCCATATATTGTTCTTCGCTTACTTACTTTTCCGTTGCTATTGCTATCATCACTACAAAATACCAAAAACATTGCTTTTACTATTGTTACCTTTTGCTACCGTTACCACTACTATCATATTACTTTGCTACTAAACACTTTGCTGCAGGTATTAAGTTTCCAGGTGTGGTTGAATTGACAACTCAGCTGCTAATACTTGAGAATATTCTTTGGCTCCAATTGTGTCGAATCAATAAATTTGGGTTGAATACTCTACCCTCGAAAACTGTTGTGATCCCCTATACTTGTGGGTTATCACACATCTTACTAAATTAAATGATATAGCCACCCTATTCACTAATGATGAGAGAACCCGCTACTTTTATATCCTTAAAATATTTCCGTTCTCATTAAAGGGTGATGCTAAGATGTGGTTTAATTCTCTTGATCCTGGTTGTGTGCGTAGTCCCTAGGATATGATTTATTACTTCTTTGCTAAATATTTCCCTGCTCATAAGAAACAAGTTGCCTTAAGGGATATATATAATTTTGTGCAAATTGAAGAAGAGAGTCTCCCACAAGCTCGGGGGAGGCTTCTCAAGTTACTTAATGCTTTGCCTGATCATCCTCTTAAGAAAAATGAAATACTTGATATCTTTTATAATGGACTGACCGATGCCTCCAGAGATTACCTGGATAGTTGTGCTGGTTCTGTTTTTAGGGAAAGAACGCCGGATGAAGCTGAAATTCTATTGAATAATATGTTGACAAATGAAAATAATTGGACACTTCCTGAACCAACTCATGAGCCTATTCCTAAACCAACTCCGAAGAAGAGGGGTGTTCTATTTCTTAGTCCTGAAGATATGCAAGAGGCAAAGAAATCTATGAAAGAAAAATGTATTAAAGCTGAAGATGTTAAGAATTTACCTCCTATTGAAGAAATACACGGTCTTAATTTACCGCCTGTTGAAGAAACATATGACCTTAATCCATCTCCTATTGAAGAAACTCATGGTCCTGATAACCCGACACAGGTAGTAAAGGTAAATTCTCTCTATAGATACGATAAAGCTGAAATCCCATTTACTAAGTTTGCTAGCCCATGCTTAGATGAGTTTGATAAATTTATGGTTAAGCAAGAAGATTTTAATGCTTATTTTGGTAGACAATTGAAATACAATTCAAATATGCTTGAACACTTAGGTGTTATATGGCTAATGTCAAAGGTGAACTTAAACTTATTAGTAAACATGCTTCTATGGTTACCACTCAAGTAGAACAAGTACTTAAAGCTCAAAATGATTTGCTCAATGAATTGAATAGTAAGAATAATGATAATGTTGTTAGAGTTATGACTAGAGGTGGTAAAATGACTCAGGAACCTTTGTATCCTGAAGGCCATCCTAAAAGGATTGAGCAAGATTCTCAGAGAAATAATACAGATGCACCTAGTCCTTCTAAAAGGAAGAAAAAGAAAAATGATAGGACTTTCCATGCTTCTAGTGATCCTATTGTTGAAACACCTGAGAATCCAAATGATATCTCTATTTTTGATGCTGAAACACAATCTGGTAATGAACCTGAAACTAGTGATAATGTTAATGATAATGTTCATGATGATGCTCAACCTAGTAATGATAATGATATAGAAATTGAACCTGCTATTGATCTTCATAACCCACAATCAAAGAATCAACATTATGATAAGAAAGACTTTGTTTCTAGGAAACACGGTAAGGAAAGAGAGCATTGGGTTCAGAAACCCATGCCTTTTCCTCCCAAACCATCCAAGAAAAAGGATGGTGAGGATTTTGAGCGCTTTGCTGAAATGATTAGACCCATCTTTTTGCGTATGCGATTAACTGATATGCTCAAAATGAATCCTTATGCTAAGTATATACAAGATATTGTTACAAATAAAAGAAAGATATCGGAAGCTGAAATTTCCACCATGCTTGCTAATTATACTTTTAAGGGTGGAATACCAAAGAAACTTGGAGATCCCGGCGTACCAACTATACCATGCTCCATTAGAAGAAACTATGTTAAAACTGCTTTATGTGATCTTGGAGCCGGTGTTAGTGTTATGCCTCTCTCTTTATATCATAGACTTGATTTGAATAAGTTGACACCTACTGAAATATCTTTGCATATGGCTGATAAATCAAATGCTATACCTATCGGTATTTGTGAGGATGTGCCTGTTGTAGTTGCAAACGTTACTATTTTAACGAACTTTATTATTCTTGATATTCCCGAGGACGATAGTATGTCTATTATTCTTGGAAGACCCTTTTTGAATACTGTAGGGGCTGTTATTGATTGCACTAAAGGCAATGTCACTTTTCATGTTAATGGTAATGAGCATACGGTACAATTCCCGAGAAAACAACCTCAAGTTCATAGTATCAACTCTATTAGAAAAATTCCATCGATTATATTTGAAGGTTTTGAATTTCCTCTTCCTACTGTCAAGAAGAAATATGATATTCTTGTTATTGGGGATGCGCATATCCCCATTGAGGTAACATAGTGTTGTTCGAAATTTCTTCGGTTCCATGTTATTCGGAATGAGTTTGTTAACAAGACTTGATCAACCTTGTTAGTGGATTCCTTTTGATGATCATGAGAAGGATGAAACTAGAAGGCACAACCTGCTGTACCCTCCTCTTACTTTTTGTTATTTATATTAAATAAAATAAAAATAGTATTTTTCTGTCTGTTATCTGATTTATCCGTGCAATATAAAAATACCCCGAAAATAAAAGTTCTCCAAATGCCCTGAAATTTAAATATGATTTTTTCTGGAATATTTGAGAATATTTGGCACTGAGAACACAACAGGAGGAGCTGGCACCTGGCCACGAGGGTCAGGGGCGCACCCCCTGCCTCATGGGCCCACAGTGGCCCTCCTCCACTTATTCCTGCACCCACACACTCCTTCTTCCTTCCACAAACACGAATATCCAGCTCAAACCCGAGTCCAAGCTCATTTTGCTGCCATTTTCAATATCCTTGCTCAAATCACCTCTCACAAAACTGATTGGGAAGATTGTTCCTTGGTATGTGACTCCTCATTGTTCCAATTAGTTTTTGTTCTAGTGCTTTATTCATTGCAAATTTGTGCTGCTTAGGTGACCCTGTTCTTGAGCTTGCATGTCAAATTTATATGGTCGAAAGTAGTTTTGATGCATGATATAGGCTCTAGGCACTTGTAAGAGTAGTTGCTATCAATATTATTGAGTTTGGTTCACTTTTATTTTGAAGTTACTAAAAAATTCAGAAATTTTTCAGAGAAAGAAATATGCTTTGGAAAATGTACCAAGGGGGCTCTTCAAGGAAACAAGAGCCCAGGCTTGCAATGCATGATGCTGATGATGAGCCACCAAGAAACGCTTCAGTGCGTCCTTGTGAATGGCCTTCGGAAAACTTTATGGATCGAGCGGGAATTAAGGAAGAATTTAACGCATATTCGCGTAACGCTGATCTTGTGAGCTTCGAGGAAGAAAAATGTCGTTAGTACCACTATCTCACTAGTTCCTTTGTGAGGAGGTTTGAATTTTCATCTTCACGTAATATTCCAATTGTCCTGTTTGATCTTTATGAAAATTCTTACACTATGGACTTAGAGGATTTTACCACTACTTGCAAACTTCCACAATGGGGTAGTATCAGGGAACCTCGCAAATATGAATTTAGAGATTTTCTTGCTAGTATAACTGTGGGGGAATCTAGAGATACAACACAAGCTACCATAGGGAGCATTCATTTTCCTACTATACTTTATTTTGCTCTCTTCATAGGTAGATGCATTAACGGTAAAGATGAAGCACGTCACATGTGTGTCCCCGACCTCAATATTTTTAGGAGTGCTGTGTTGGGAGATAAATTTTATAATTTGGGAGCCATTGTTGCACGTAGGTTGCATCTGAATAGATTTAATGGAGATTTCTTTGGTGGAATTTATGCAACCCGCTTAGCTGATTTTCTTGGTCTAACTATACGTAATGATGATATTGAATTACCTCCTGCTTACCTAGACTTTAATGCTATGGTTCACCACCAGTTTGTCGAGAGGAATGAATCACCTCTCCAGTATCGCTTAATTTTTGACAGACGCCGTGATGTCCGTATTACTCTCCCTGGTCCTGCCTTCTTTGATTATCAGGCAAAAGGAAGATATGTTATTACCAGAGAGGAGGCAGATGAGTACGAGAGGAGGGCGGAGGCCGCTCGTCACCATTTTGCAGCTCAGGAGGCGATAGCCGCTGCATCTCAGTACGACCCCAACTATTATTATGGATATCCGCCAGGCCAACCGTGGCCATAGACCAACTTAGGCCAAAAGCCTAAGCTTGGGGGAGTACGCATTTCTCACCGACATTATATTCATGTTCACACACTCATTGCTAGATGACGGTGCTCATACTTTTTCATTGTATCATCCATGCTAGTTTATTTCCCTTTTTATGCTTTTTTCTTGTGTGTTTGATAAACCTTAAGAAAAACCAAAAAAAATTAGTTGTAGCTTTTAATTAGTTTACTTTCCATGCTTGTAGTAGTAATTAAAAAGAAAACCCAAAAAGGTTTCCTGTTCTTCTTTTGCTTGTTGGGAGCTTTCCCGTGTAAA
>NC_057803.1:573474728-573476755 GCF_018294505.1 Triticum aestivum | reverse complement strand
CCTCTTACCTTTAATTTACAGGCTGATCCTAATCTGGATGTTCGCGGTAGAATGATTAATGCTGGCATCCTTATTATTGATAAACATGGAAAGGAAAATGTTCCTTTGCTGTTTCCTATTTTTGAGAGCTACTTGAATAAAAGGGTAAGTTTCTGTGGTACAGCATTGCAATTTAGTTGATACTCCCTCCGCCCTGAACTAGTTGTCAAAGATTTGTCAGATGCGGATGTATCTAGACATGTTTCATTTTTAGATACATCCGTATTAGAAAAATCTTAGATAACTAATTTGGGACGGTGGTAATACTATATATAATGTATTTTTAGTCTGCAATATCCATAATCTACCATTCTCTAATTTTTCTCATATGTTACAGGCATCAAATGAGGAAACATATGATCTTGTCAGGGAAGGTGTTGTTATATTTACTGGTGCTCTAGCAAAACATCTATCGAAGGTTAAATACTATGAGATCGTGTGGTTTGTTTGTTTAATTCAAAAGAAATCAATATATGGTACTAATATTGATCTTCCAACAGGATGATCCTAAAGTTCACAGTGTTGTTGAGAAGTTGCTAGATGTACTTAACACCCCATCAGAGGCAGTTCAGAGAGCGGTGTCAGACTGTCTGTCCCCACTTATGGTCTCAAAGCAGGTGAGTTGTGTTGTTCACATTCAGCAATCACTTGTGATTTCTTGTTTGTCTGCTTTATGTTGCAATGTGTACTTGTCTAAAAATTAGGAAGAAGCCCAATCTCTTGTATCTAGACTACTAGATCGGATGATGAAATGTGAAAAGTATGGTGAGCGGCGTGGTGCAGCCTTTGGTCTTGCAGGGGTGGTTAAAGGATTTAGAATTACTTCATTGAAGAAGTATGGTATTGCTGCAACATTACAACAGGCTTTGGAAGACAGGTATGTGCCCTTCTTACCTCTTCCATGCGTAGCATAATATAGTGGTAAGTACTCCCTCCGTTCCAAATTACTTGTCGCAGGTATGGTTGTATCTAGATGTATTTTAGTTCTAGATACATCCATTTCTGCGACGAGTAATTTGGAACGGAGGGAGTACATATTTCCCCCCTGAACTACTGCATGGTTTAATTCTTAACCCTCAGGTTCAAAACTGGTTGAATTACACTTTAATTTCCAATGGAGTTTAAATGTGCCCCTTCTCTGTTTCTGCCCTGCTTTTGTCCCGCATCTACGCATTCTCAGCTCGTGACTTGGCGCCAGCCACCACGTGTGCTACAGCCACCCCTTTTACCTCCCTCGCTTCTCTCTGTCCCTTCCAGCCATAATTTGCTGGGCATCCAACAGTTCCCAAGCTTGCTCATGAAACAGTTCCCAAGGGGAGCCCATAATGCCAAATAAGTCCATGAGGCCATACTGAACCTGCTAGGGGGTAGGCAGTGGTGGGGCGCCACTGTAGTTGGTTGATGCCATGGTGGAGCATCATTGGCGAGGGGCACACAAAGAGGTGGAGCCATGGTCACACAAGCCTGTAATCAATTGAGGCGAAAAGTTGTGTAAACTTATTAGAGCGTGCACGCAAAATTAATTGCATAGGAACCCACTTGGCCTTTTTTCTTCCACATGTGGACATCCAGCCTGGATAAAACCACTAACATCCACCAGGGAGGGTTCTCGCTCAAACCGACAGTGTACCACTGTTGAGTACTCCCTCCGTCCGGAAAAGCTTGTCCCTTGGGAGTACTTCCTGTCCCATGCTGCTGTTGAGCCACCCAGTCTCCTGCAGGTGGCTTGCTGCTGCTAGTGCCCAACAGTGACGCCAATGGTCATGATGCTTAATTGCAAGTGAGCGTGAGGGAAACATGGTGGGCTGAGACAACAGTACACATGGTGTGCTGCCATGGAGAAGGGAAAAATGGAAATGAAAAAAGGGGAAAGTATACAGAGTCACTCACCACTTATGCAATACTGTGAGGGTTAAGTGGACGGAGTTGACAAGTTCAAAGGGAGGCTTGCTGCTGCTAGTGCCCAACAGTGACGCCAATGGTCATGA
>NC_057803.1:573288855-573474547 GCF_018294505.1 Triticum aestivum | reverse complement strand
AGTACACATGGTCATGCTGTTGAGTACTCCCTCCGTCCGAAAAAGCTTGTCCCTTGGGAGTACTTCCTGTCCCATGCTGCTGTTGAGCCACCCAGTCTCCTGCAGGTGGCTTGCTGCTGCTAGTGCCCAACAGTGACGCCAATGGTCATGATGCTTAATTGCAAGTGAGCGTGAGGGAAACATGGTGGGCTGAGACAACAGTACACATCGTGTGCTGCCATGGAGAAGGGAAAAATGGAAATGAAAAAAGGGGAAAGTATACAGAGTCACTCACCACTTATGCAATACTGTGAGGGTTAAGTGGACGGAGTTGACAAGTTCAAAGGCAGCATTTAGATGGTTTTAAAGTCCAGGGGGGGACATAGTCACATAGTAACATGTGGGCCTCTCCTTTTGAGGCAGTTGAAAAGCGAATGTAATTATTACTTTCAGTCAATAGTTGAGTGGATGTTTTTTTCGTAGTACACGCAGGAGAGCTGTGTGTCATTCCATTAAAACAGGGAGGAGACTCCTGCACCAAAGACAGATGGCACACCCACACGCCCTGACAAAACTAGCAAAGAAACGCCACACAGACAGAAGCACATGATCGGCATGCCCAGGGGGAGGGGGACTAAGAGTCTGCTGTGAGTGACCTTAAGAATAGCTCGCGGAGTCCCTGGGCAACAGTCGAACACCATAGCGCGCTCTCATTTGCCAGTCTGTAAAATCAAGGAGACACATGGTCTAGCGCCATTAGACACAAAATTGTTCCTATGTTTCCAAATCTCCCAAGCGCCTAAGATGATGAGAGAATTAAGCCTTTCTGGAATTCCTTGGGTACTCCTTTGCATCCGCTGAACCACCAGCTTGAGAAGCGAACTGCAGTAAGCTGGGGCGCAATGGCAGCCAAACCAAGCCTTTGAAGATTCGACACCCAAACCTGCCGAGCGAAAACGTATGACACAAGGATTGTTAGCCATAATCTTGACTTAGCGCATTCGTTAGCGGACGTGTGGCTGTGCCGTTGTGAAGAACCGCACGACCGGCGGACGTGGTTCATCTAGTTAGTTAGATGTGATCCATTGAGTGGATAAGGGCTGGACGTGCATGTAGGAATTAGTTGCATGTAGTTAGCGTCCAGTTGGTTAGTGGGCCGATGCTAGTGGTGTGCGTGCGCTTGTGCAGCTGGGTATAAAAAGCCCCCTGATGTACTGATCGAGGTGCTGGTTGGTTGCCGAGCCACAGTGAGAGGGGCCTAAGGAAGATGTAGTCTCCGTCGGGACCGTGGTGTGCGCCCGGTCGACGTGAAAGTTCTTCCGGGTTGTGCTGCGTGTGTGTGTGTGTACATGTATGTGTTTGAAGGAGTTGAGTTGAATAGAGGCCAACATACAGGCCGTTCGTCGCCGGGAAACCAAGTGTCTTTTGTTCATCTTCTTCTACCTCCGTCTGGCGTTCGTTCGCCGGGAGGCTGGTTCGGCGTGTGTCGCTGAAGAGCAGGCCCAACAGTGTTGGATTGACAATTCCACCTGATCACAAAGTGGACAGGCCACAGGGTGCAGTAGTCTCCTCTCTTGGCGAGGCAATCAGCGGTCCAACGACGGTTATTAATAGCAAGCCAAATAAAAAAACTTACAAGGCAACGGGCCCAGCTTTTCCAAGGCGCAAATCTGATAGACCATAGGAAGAAAGCATTGTGAGCAGACTTGCTGGATTATGAGCCCGACTGTGAGCCGTCATCAATGCTGGTCAGGAATTTCTTGTTGAAGGGTCAGACCATCCACCAAGTCCGAATATGCCAGTATTCATTTCGGACTTGTACAGTCCAAGGAATGTTGCAACCCTACTTGACTTATTTTCATCTTCAATTTGGTATTTTGAAGGCATAGTGCCTCGCTCATGTATTACAACCAATAGGATTAGTCATTGCTTCAATTTTTCTTATCACTTTTATTCTCATCACAAGGGCTGCCTTTCTTTGAAAAGATAGTATTAGATATATCCATTGTTTTATGAATGTTCACCATACTGAATCTGCTATTTCCAGAGCGTCTGCAAAATCCCGTGAAGGAGCATTACTTGGATTTGAGTGCCTGTGTGAAAAGCTTGGCAGACTATTTGAGCCGTAAGTGTAGAGCTATTTACTTCGTAAAGATTTTCTGGATGAAAATGGTTCATTATGATTCTTGTCTTGCAGTTATGTCATCAAGATGCTACCCTTGCTACTAGTGTCTTTCTCTGATCAAGTTCTGGCAGTGCGTGAGGCTGCTGAATGTGCTGCTCGCGCAATGATGTCTCAGCTCACCGGTCATGGTGTGAAGCTTGTCCTTCCTTCACTTCTGAAGGTGCACATGTCTCTTTCTTTTAATGCTACCAAACTGCATAATTTCTGCATTATACTGAACAACTACCCACGGTCACGTGCTCTTCGTACAATTGAAGTTCGATGCATTTGCGGAATATTTGTTTGTTTCTCCATTAACACACTGCACTATTCTTAGATTTTAGCTTGTATATGTAGACAACCTGGCTCAGAAACAACTAGTTAGATGCATTTGCATATTATCTACATGTGTCTTTTCAGTTAATCAACCAGAGAGAACCCAGCATCCCAATGACTACCTGTTATTCCTGTTTTGTGCACATTCTGATGATGCTACTTCCTTGTTTGTATCTAGCATTTACACTTCTTGTTTTGTTCTTCTATTACCGTGTTTGTTACTATTTCAAGTACAAGATGAGTAGAGCATATTATCATATCCTTGTTGAAATACAAGGGACCTATGCCGGTACAAAAAACTGAAGTCCTTGTAATATGTGTTTTCTTAAAATGCACATATCTGGATGAGTTTCATGTACTTCTTCCAGGGCCTAGAGGATAAAGCATGGCGAACTAAGCAAAGCAGTGTTCAACTTCTTGGCGCTATGGCATATTGTGCTCCTCAACAGCTATCTCAGTGTCTTCCGAAGATTGTCCCAAAGCTAACAGAGGTATATGATCGGATTTGCATTTGGAACTTATAATCTGCATATACCTTAGTATGCCTTTTCATGTCATGTATCATCTATTCTCCAGGTACTAACAGACACACATCCTAAAGTGCAAGCAGCGGGACAGACAGCCCTCCAACAGGTAATGCTTGCTTGCTTATTTCTCATAGATACTGGGATGCTCTTGTGCCTGATCTCTGATGGGTACTGTTTTATTTTTCCAGGTTGGAAGTGTCATAAAAAATCCTGAAATAAACGCACTTGTCCCGATTCTTCTGTCTGCTCTGACAGATCCAAATGACCACACAAAACATTCTCTTGACATCCTTCTTCAGGTGAACTTAGATTTGAGATAATGTTCATCCTGGTTTTTCATTTCAATTGCGTGCATCACCTTGTTGATAAGGAGGGATTATCATAACTATCTTTACCTCATATGACTTCTGTTCTTGGCAGACGACTTTCATTAACTCCATAGATGCACCATCACTTGCGTTGCTGGTGCCTATTGTGCACAGAGGATTGAGGGAGAGAGGTGTTGATACTAAGAAGAAAGCTGCTCAGATTGTTGGAAACATGTCTTCTTTAGTTACAGAACCAATGGATATGATCCCATACATAGGATTGCTCTTGCCTGAAGTCAAGAAGGTGATTTCAACGCCAATCCTGCATAACTAGCATTTTGAAGTGATTTCTTACTATCACTTGTACTAAGATTTTGATTTTGTTAAGTCAACCATATTTGATTCTAATACTCTGATTGATGATATTTTGTAGGTTCTAGTGGATCCCATTCCTGAAGTCAGGGGAGTTGCTGCTCGAGCTCTTGGGTCTCTTATAGTAGGAATGGGTGAACAAATATTCCCAGATCTTGTGCCATGGTTGTTAGAGACACTAAAATCTGATAATAGTAATGTTGAACGATCTGGAGCTGCCCAGGGACTAAGTGAGGTTGTTTACTTTTCCATGGCTTGCTTCAAACACTTTCGTTTGTAGTATCAGTATGACCTTTTTTAGATTTAGCAGTGTGTTATCATGGGATGGTTTGTTTCGTAACTCTTCTGGGAGCATCAACTGCAATAGACATTCAATCTAACATTTGTAGCCAAGATAATCCACACATGTAATTTTTACACATTGCTTGTCAGTTCTCCCTTGTCTGACACTTCATTTGATTAGGGGAATTTATCGCTTCATAAAACTATTTTTTTATTCCTGAAGTTTGTTAATGACTGCCCAAATGTAGTACCGTGGGAGTTTGAAGGAAGGCCAATGTTTCCAAGTTTCCTTCTACAGTTAATAGCTGGTGTGGTTTGATTCTTTCTCTTAGTTTATAATTGTGACACATGTTGTTAACTTCCAGGTTTTAGCTGCTCTTGGCAAAGATTACTTCGATCAGATTCTTCCTGACATCATCCGGAACTGTTCCCATCAGAAGGCTTCTGTTCGCGATGGACATCTGACACTTTTCCGCGTAAATTTACCCAGTTCCCTATCCATTTCTCGTACGACTATATTGCTTGTAATGTTCTAGCTTGTTCCTTACGTGTATTTCTTCTATAGTATCTGCCGAGGTCCATGGGTGCAATTTTTCAGAATCATCTGCAGGCCGTTCTTCCTGCTATATTAGATGGTAAGATAGTTGAACTTCGATGTCTGATGATCTGCTCCTACGACATTGATTCTCTAATTACTACTCTTGGCAGGCCTTGCTGATGAGAATGAATCTGTTCGTGATGCTGCACTTTCTGCGGGTCATATCTTTGTGGAGTACTATGCAACGACGTATGCCCTCACATTTATGTTGGATGGCCATTTTGTCAGTAATGCTCTTGATATATGATGCCATTTTTCTTTTTGTTAAATAGGTCTTTACCTCTATTGCTTCCTGCCATTGAGGATGGGATATTCAGTGATAATTGGCGTATCCGACAAAGTTCTGTTGAACTTTTGGGAGATCTTTTGTTCAAGGTCACTACCTCCTTTAAGTAGCACTGTATTCACATATTATGTTTTCTATATGGTCTACAATCTAGTAATGTTGCCATTTATAGGTGGCTGGAACTTCTGGGAAGGCAATCCTTGAGGGTGGAAGCGATGATGAAGGTGCTAGCACAGAGGCCCAGGGACGTGCAATTGTTGAAGTTCTTGGAAGGGTGAAACGCAATGAGGTTCTTGCTGCCGTTTATATGGTTCGCTCTGATGTCAGCTTGACCGTCCGGCAGGTATATGTTATATTTTACCCTTTTGTGGAAACTGGTGAATTCGGCTGTTTTGTCTTATGCTGTTTGAATATGCAACTGTTCCGCATTCCAGAGCACCCTTTTTCTAGAGCTTCTATTTTTCATGCTAGGCCGCGGTACATGTCTGGAAGACAATTGTAGCAAATACTCCAAGAACTCTGAAGGAGATCATGCCAGTACTTATGGACACCCTTATTTCATCTCTTGCGTCATCTTCCTCGGAACGGCGGCAGGTTCGTTCTATTTCATATACGGTTTGATCTTTCTGGAGAACTGTCCTGATTTTGATTTAACTATAATACTATATGCTCAGGTTGCCGGGAGAGCACTTGGAGAGCTTGTTAGGAAGCTTGGCGAGAGAGTTTTGCCCTCTATTATTCCCATTTTGTCACAAGGACTCAAGGATCCAAATGCTAGCAGAAGACAAGTAAGTATTCTTAGCTTGATATTCTTACAGAGTGGCTTAAAATTTGCAATTTAGGACTTCCGTGGAACTATTACCGAGGTTTATGTTGATCGCTCTATTTCCTAGTAGATACTGAATAGAAGTCTTCATATGGTTTTGTTGAATTCTGTTTTCCTATTAAAGTTTCTGAGATTGAATAGGAGGTCTTCATATGGTTTTGTTGATTTCTGTTATCTCATTGAAACTTCTCTCCAGCCAGCGGTTCCATTTGGAACTGTGCATTGATGTGCTTTCTTAATATATTTTGGATACGCCTTTTATCGTCTGGGAATGATCAGTGCACTATTAAACTTTTGCTCTTCAGGGCGTTTGCATCGGCTTGAGTGAGGTTATGGGAAGTGCTGGGAAACATCAACTATTAAGTTTTATGGGTGAACTTATTCCTACCATCAGAACTGCTTTGTGTGACAGGTTTGCTTTTTGGCTGTATAATTGTGTTATTTTATAGTGAAGTCTCACTAACAGCATGCGTATGTAACAGCACGCAGGAGGTTCGGGAATCTGCTGGATTAGCATTTAGTACCCTATATAAGGTAACACAACGGACTGCATTCTTATCATGGATAATTTGTTAGACTACATGTTTTATTTTTAACTTTCTTACCTTCTGTTTAGAGCGCTGGATTGCAAGCAATTGATGAGATTGTCCCCACACTGCTACGGGCCATGGAAGATGACGAGACATCTGCAACAGCCCTTGATGGCCTAAAGCAGATTCTAAGGTCTTTTTTTTTGTCACCATTCATTTAGTGAAATATAATGTTTTCACTTGAGCTGCTGAGATATGCTGATCTTTTGACATGGTTTTACAGCGTCCGAACTGCAGCTATTTTGCCTCATATATTGCCCAAATTAGTCCAGCCCCCTCTCTCGTGAGTGAACCGCTCATGCTACATTTTATACGTTTGTAGTTTTTCTTTATCAACTTACGTTCCTTACACATTACCTTTGTTGGGGGTGTAGTTCATTCAATGCGCATGCATTGGGAGCTCTAGCTGAGGTTGCTGGGCCAGGTTTGAGTTCACACATTGGAACTATCCTCCCGACATTGATACTTGCTATGGATGATGAAGATGTGGTGAGTGGCATATACTAAAAACACACTTCAGATCTAGCTTATCTATTAGTCATTTGATTGTTATTTGTACTCTTAGGTTCAATGCATCAACCCATTATTCAGTTTGTCCATTTTACCAGTAAAAGTGCTATATGCAGTGTATTTTATTACTGCTGACAGTAAATATTTCTCTTGGAAATTATAGGATGTACAAAGCACAGCCAAAAAGGCTGCTGAAACCATTGTGTTGGTTATTGATGATGAAGGAGTTGAGACATTAATACCTGAACTTCTGAGAGGAGTCAATGACAATCAGGTTGGTTCACCTGAGAATTCTGTGTGAGCATGAAGCAATATTACGCCTGCTGTTCATTTGAATGATTTCACAGTTTATTTTTTGTCTTACCAGGCATCTATGAGACGGGGCGCAGCCTACCTTATTGGTTTCCTCTTCAAAAATAGTAAATTGTATTTGGCTGATGAAGCTCCAGATATGATGTCTACCCTAATTACTTTGTTGAGCGATACTGATAACGCTACTGTATTGGTGAGCACTCATCATCCAGCACTCTCTTGTTTCAGTTTTTTCTACTTCCGAGACTTACTTACAAATGGTCAACAGGCTGCTTGGGAAGCATTTTCAAGAGTTGTTGGCTCTGTTCCAAAGGAACAGCTCCCTACACATATAAAATTAGTGCGTGACGCTATCTCTACAGCCAGAGATAAAGAACGTAGGAGGAGAAAGGTGCTACTTTGAACTTCTACATTTATGATGTTGCATATGTGGCAATACTTCTCACTTGCTTGCTCGGAAAATATGTTGCTACAATTTTCTTTTCAGAGGTTCTCCACGGTTAAATATGTTCTGCATGATATTTTAACACTACGGATTCAATTTCAGGGTGTGCCTGTTCTCCTACCTGGATTATGTCTTCCTAAAGCACTGCAGCCATTTCTTCCTATATTTCAGCAGGTATCTACTCGTGGAGAACTATTAGTTGTATTATAATCATATCCTTTTATGCCGAGCATCGAGTTGCAGGCATGGTGAACTTCTCGAGTGAGAAATATAAAGTGCATTACAAAGTCAAGACTAGTCTTGTTTTCTTCCTTCCACAAATTTAGATGTTCAGCACATTTTATACCACATCTTCTGTTGAGCTCCAGGGTTTAATTAGTGGGTCGGCCGAGACAAAGGAGCAGGCAGCAGAAGGTCTGGGAGAGTTAATTGATGTTACAAGCGAGAAAACACTTAGGGAAGTCGTCGTGCCAATTACAGGGTATGACTTTCTTATATTTGTCGAAATAATTATTGTGCCATGGTTTCATCCTTTCTTTAAGGAGCCACATGCTTGCTTTACAGTTCAAAAAACAGGTATAACAGAAATATTTGCAGCCATCAGCCGTGTTACTAGTTGCCATGCTGAACCTTATCTTCTATAGCATATTATTCTTGCGAAATGAACGAGCACCTCGTAAGTATATTGTTAACGCTCCACAAGTTCAATGGTAGTAGTAGATGAAATATTTACCCCAAGCTGCTCCTTGTTGATAGGTACTTCTGTTATTTTGTTTTTTCTTTTGTATGAAAATGTCAACTCCAAATTTCTGCACAAATCTGCTGTGTGGCCATAAGCTTGAACTTGAATGCAGAGCCTGATCCTGGAATGCATTATTGAATTTTATACTTTGCATAAATGACTATATGGGAAAAAAATCTATAAGCCTTTTGCACTTCAGTTCACACAACCTGCGTAGCCAAATTAAAATCCTACACTTTAAGCATATTCGGCACAAAACAAGTCATATTACTTTACGTTGTAGTTGCACCTTGTAACTTACGCTTTGTTTGATTTACCACTACATGGAACAAACCAAGAACAGCAGGCAGAGACAGGCTCTGTGACATACAAATCCGGCCTCTAAACATTGTGAAATTGCATGGTTTCTTGTTTACTCCTGCATGCTGGACTATCTTTTTGGTATATATAGTTATACAGGCTTGTTGCTCTAATATATGTTTTGTTTTGAGTGTAGACCTCTTATACGCATCCTGGGAGACCGATTTCCATGGCAAGTTAAGTCAGCTATCCTATCAACCCTGACTATTATCATCGCAAAAGGTGGTCTTGCACTTAAGCCCTTCCTTCCACAACTTCAGACAACATTTGTTAAATGTCTACAAGATAGCAACAGGTTGGTATGGTCTTCTCTTTCTGTATTTCTTTCGATGGTTTCATCTCTTTTCACATGAATGTATGATTTTCAGATCTGTCCGCACGAGGGCCGCATCAGCTCTTGGAAAGCTTAGCGCATTAAGCACAAGAATTGATCCTTTAGTTAGCGATCTTTTGTCCATGTTGCAGGTATTTTCGATATTAACCCTTTATTTTGGGAAGAGATGCAACTATCTGTGCAAAAGTAATTTAATGCTTTTTTCAGTCAGGAGATGACGCTGTTAAGGAAAGTGTGCTGTCTGCACTTAAAGGTGTTGTTAGGCATGCTGGCAAAAGTGTTAGCTCTGCAATCAGATCACGTGGGTGTACTCTTCTCAAAGATTTGCTGCAGGCTGATGCTGATGATGTCCGCAGTTCTGCTGCAAAAGCAATTGGTACATTATCTCAGGTATGGTAAATTGTGGCACCTTTTCAATCTTTACAGATATTATCAGAAAACCTTGGTGTATGCCTTGTGGTTGTGGCGTTCAGCTGAAATTAATTATCATTGTGCTCATTGAAAGTGAACCATAACTATAGGTCATGTTGTAAAACAACCCTGAAAGAAAATTGAAATATATATATGTCGAGTAATCCAGCAAAGAAAATGGATGTTCTAACTGGAGCATTTTACTTCAATATACTTTGAACAAGGCATCAATGCATCAGCAAATTACACGATAAGGTGCAACAAGTTGATCATGGTATTGTTTGGAAAGCAACTCCCCTAGGGAATTTAATGTTCTCTGTTGCAATTGCATACAACTATTCAGTCATCGTCTTGCCATTGTTTATCTGTGAAGGAACCATACTCCTGTCACAGTTGTTGGATTTTTTTTCTGAAGTCTTCTGTGTACTGAATATGCTTGTGCTTTCTTTAGTACATGGATGAGACCGAGACCACCGATCTGGTGCAGACCCTGTTGAGCATGGGCACATTACCAGACTGGTGTACCAGACATGGTGCTTTGTTAACATTCTCTTCCATATCAAGGCATTGTCCAACAAAACTGTGCCATTCAACATCATTTCCATCTATTGTTGATCTTCTGAAAGATTCGCTAAAAGATGACAAGGTATTGGCTCAATTTGCACTCCTTTGTTACTTCAAGTATCACTGTGCTTTCATGTGTAGTAACTCTTGTCTGTTTGTGGAGAAGTTCCCTGTTCGTGAAGCCTCTACGAAAACTCTGGGGAGGCTACTTTGTTACCAGTTACAATTTGGGGGCAGCACGTTGCAACTTGTTCAATTGCTCATCTTGGCCTTGCGTGATAGTTCAACCGAAGTTAGGAGAAGATCGTTGTCCTGTATCAAAGCTGCTGCGAAGGTTTATAATTAGACCTATTTCGATATGTGCATTCGTACCTCTATTCAAAAGTATTATGATGGTAATCTTATGGTTCTTTGCTGCAGATAAATCATTCAGCTCTTGCCACACATATCTCGATATTGGGCCCGGCAATTGGTGATACTTTGAAGGATAGTAGTTCGCCAGTACGCATAGCTGCAGAGCGCTGTGCCGTTCATGTTTTCCAGTTGACCAAAGGTACATGCATGTCTTCTAGGTCCCTGTTTTTCTATTGTGTCTTCGTTCATACTGTATGTATTTAATGCCGGAGACTACTGCGAATAAACTTTATGGCAAACTTCAGTTGGGCTTATTGTAAAGCTTGTATTTGTCTGAACTTTCAGCCTGTTACTTGTTTAATACTACTAATGTTCAAAACCAATTTACTACCTCTTTCCAGGGGCAGATTACGTTACTACTGCGCAAAAGCATCTCACCAACATGACAGGCTTAGAAGTAAGAAGACTTGCAAAGCTTCCTGTGGAGAGGTAAGAGAAATCTGACTAGTCTAGTACCTTCACCACGTGGATGCCCGTAATGGCTTGCATGTTTTTTCTTTTCATCTTAGCTAGTGAATCTGGATAGAACTTAATAGGGAACTTGGAACTTATTCCATGGCTTTCCACTGCAGTGACGACAGTGAAAGCAGTGACGATGACAGGAGAGCATAGACACTGCCCAGCCACAGCGGCCTCGAAGGACGTTTTCTGTGCCTGTCCATTCATACATCTTATAGGTAAACCGGTAATGGAACAGCGTGGTCAATTTTTGCCTGTGACCCTTGATGTAAACACCGTTTTTGACAAGTTACAGTACTAGAGGAAGGGGTCGGTGTTGTTTCTATTTCTTACTACAAATGAACAATGTTCATATCCGTATATTATTATTGAATGAGGCTAATCAGCAATAATTTTACATTTACTTGAGGTTGAGCACTTGCATGAAATCTAATCCCCTTGTTCACTTACTGTGCAAGCAAGAATCTGCTGCTGGCGCATAGAACAATCGACTCTGACGTGATACGATAAAACCAATGAATGTTGCAATCTAAAAATATGGATCTCTTCCCAGTGCTCAAAAATATGGATCTCGTCCCAGTGCTCTCCTCCCCTACGCTTCTCATCCGATGCCTCTTGCCCCTTGACAACCTCCTAAATTTTGCGGAATGTGTATTAGAGTTTGTTCTTTTGTACGCCTCTGTCTCAAAATAAGTGTCTTAACTTAGTACAACTTTGTAAAATAAGTGTCTTGACCTTAGTACAACTTTGTATTGAAGCTAGTACAAAGTTGAGACACTTATTTTGGAACGAAGGGAGTATTTGTTGTTTTGAAGAGGTTGCCCTCTTTAGTTGGAACTTCCATTGGGACTTCCGGTACCTCATCTGTACCAGTAGAATTTCTAATCAAGCGCGGGAGTTGTTTGCTAAAAAGAGTGACTTAGATTTCGAAGCTACTCCAATCTTCCGTAGGTGCTATCCGCGGTTTTGAAAAAGGTTGTCCTCTTTAGTTGGAACTTTTTCACTTCCATTGGACATTGGACGATACAAACGCTCACAATTCGAATACAATCGTCCCAACAATCAGGATATCAAGCCAACACACTTCACTCTACGCCTACCATCTTTCATCTCCCTCCCACATATTCTTCTCCTTGGGCCCGGTCGGCCCTTCCTCTTTGGAGAGCTCGTTCGGCATCTTGTTCAGCATGTTCTCCGCCGGACAACTGAGCCGCTGGGGCATACTCTTCACCATCCGCTCCGTCCCCGTCCTCGACCTGTAGATCACCGTCGGCCCCCACTCCCGCATGAACTGCAGCCACTGGGGCTCGGCCACGACGCCCTCTCCCAGGTACTCCGCCGCCACCACGCGGTACTTGACGCTGGAGTCGACGGACAGCTTGCTCCGGGCGGCCTCGTTCAGGATCCCGACCCCGAGCGCCGCCGAGCCCTGCAGGTACTCGCCGGCGCGCGGGTAGCTCGCGTGCCCGTTCCGGGACGAGTACACCGCAGGCCTGTTCCCCGCGGCGTACTCCAGCTTGGCCGCGTCCACCCACCTGCCCCCGCTGTGCTGCGAGTAGTAGACGGCCATGAGCTCGCCGGTGAAGTTGCTGACCCGGAGCGTGAAGTGCTCCCAGTCGCCGACGTGCTGCCCGGTCGTGCCCAGCGGGAGGTTGATCGGGCCGAGCTTCAGCCTGGCCGGGCCGTTGAACGGGCAGAATACCCACATGGCCACGTCGGTGCACGCCCCGCCCATCGCCGGCTTCACGTGCGCGTACAGCTCCGCGCTCTCGATGTCGCCGCGGATGACCGCCTGCCTCCTCTTGCCGCCCGGTATGTCCATCCAGTACTCCCCGTCGTTCCACCCTCCGCCCGGGAGGTTGGACCCCTCGGCGTCGATCTCCTCGCCGACGGCGCCTCCCCCTTTCTTGAAAATCTTGGCGCCGTTCTTGAAGTACCAGGCGACGGACGACGGCAGGTAGACCTCCTTCGGGTGGAAGTAGAGCGTGGGGCCGTAATGCTGGATCACGGCGTGCACCTGCTCCAGGGTCGGCATCGCCGACAGGTCGAGGTCGACGTTCTTGAGGCACGCGAGGCCCTGCTCGCCCGGGGCCGGGGAGGAGCACCCGTCCGCGGCGGCGCACCAGAAAGTGCCGGCGCCGATGCCCTTCTCCCGCATCCCTCTTTTCAGCGGCCTCACGCCACGCACGGCGAAGGCCTTGCCGGGCGACGCGGACGTCGGGCGCGTGAGCTGCAGGTGGAGCAGCGAGCCGTGCGGCTCGCACTCGTTGGTGAGGTCGGCGCGCACGCAGCCCACCGCGTCGAGCGGCGGCTTGCCGGGCTCCGTCGTGACGAGGATCCCGAGCGCCCGGTACCCCTCCGGCGGCACGGGGAGCCAGAAGTAGGCGTCGCTGCGGCCGTAGCCGACGCAAGAGCCCGCGCCCGCACTCGCGCCGGCGGCACCGGCAGTTGCGTGGAAGGCCCAGACGAGCTCATAGTCCCGCGGCGCGCGGAGGGGCGGCTCCGCGGAGCGCGGCGGGTCGGCGGCCCTGGCGACGATGAGGTGGCCGTGGAGTTTGCGGCTGTTGGGCTGGCAGTAGTGGCCGAGCAGGGTGAAGCCCTCGGGGACGCCGACCGGCCGGTAGAAGGTGGCGCCGTTGCAGCGCTGCAGCCGCGCCGACGGCGACAGGGTGCAGATTCTGTCGAAGGCCGTGGCCGCCGCGAGCTCCAGCTCCCCTCCGGCCACGCGGATCCTCCCCCGCGCGAACCCGCCACCTGCAACAATGGGAGAGGCACGTCGGTCGAACCCACACATCAATCAACGAATCAATGGAAACCAGAGCCTACTAGAGTAGAAACCAATAATGCAGGGAGGCGAAAGCGAAATCGAGGACGGGGACGGACGGTCGGCACGCGTACCTTGCGGCCACGTCGGGAGGGGCTCGGGGAAGGAGAAGGGCTCCGGCGCCGGGTCCTCGGCGGCGCCGGCGCCGGCGCGGCCAAAGTAGCGGCCCAGCATCTCTGTCTCGATTGGGTTCGTGCGGTGGTGTTTGGAGAGCAGAACGTGTCACCCAACCCGGATCGGCTAACCAACCACTACTCTACCTGGGATCTGGTGGAGACGACAAGATCTAGACCCGGCTGGCTTGGAGGGACAACTATCTATGCCAAAGCCATCCGGATGAGAACTTGAGAAGTGAACGGGATGATGCCTCGCTCGCACGCTGGGTTTTGGATGTGGTTTTGCTCCGATGGCAAGATGGGTATGATGCCGGGGCCCGGCCTCTGTGTGTCTGCCCCGCGCCAAAAGGCAAATGCAGATGCCCTGTCCGCACCAACCCTGGATTGGTGGATATACGGGTACTGAATAAACGCTGGCGTGCTCTTTTCCGCCCCCATTGGACGACGCATCCCAAGTTTCTGCATTGGGGAGGTCGTGGGGCCGCGCACCCTCTATTTCAAAATAAATAAAACCTAATCCTCGTTGACATTTTTTGATAAGAGAAACTTCACGAGTCGAGACTCGAACTCAGATGGGCTGGCAGCAACCTCAGCTGCCTAGCCAACGGGTCGACGCCCCGTCCTCACGCACCCTCTATTTCGAGGTGGCCCGTCCGTGCATGTTTTTGCCCGTCGGCGAGTGCGGTACACGACGGTCGGCGCCCAGATATTATTAGTACCTACTCGCAACTTTTGTGCACGGCGGAGCGGCTGGCACGTCGATATCGACACCGACCGTGCAAGGTAGATAGACAAGGCGGCGCTTGAACTGCCACTCTTGGCTTGAGGATCGAACATTGTCCGTGGCAACGACACAGGTGACACACAACAAAGCAAGCGTTGCAGAGGCAAACTAGCAATGGCAACCTTTTCCGTGGCAAGGACATAATAGAACCAATTTTGGTGATACTAGAACGACCGATGATAAAATACAGCTCTACGACAAACCCGACAACAGATTGCTTGGGGTGAACTCAAGAATGTTCATGATACAGCCAGCCTACGTACGGTTCATGCCTGCTTATCATGGGTGGAAGAAATGAATTGTATCATTACAGTATCTTCTAGTGTTTCTCCTCTGAGCGACTAGGTAGGTTATTTATCTTCCTTTCAGGGAAGCAACTCTTTCTGGGAGACCAACTCATATGCTTTGCTTCAGATCAGGGGCATCACATGTATGTATAGAGGGGATCATCAAGCTGCAAAAGGAGAGGGAATGTACCGGTTAGAGAATTGCAAATAAAGTTATGTGCCTGTCCTAAGGGCCAGTTCTTTTGGGCAATTCTCCCAGAATTGACCCCCTCCCCAGCTTCTCCCAGAATTGCCACTCCAGCTTCTCTAATTAGCTAGGAATTGTAAAAAAATATCAAGTGGCAATTCTGGGAGAAGTTGGGGAGGGGGTCAATTCTGGGAGAATTGCCCAAAAGAACTGGCCCTAAGTACCAAGTCTGGCACGCAACTGCAACACCTCTAATTGCTGCTGGCGATGCAAAATTACAGTATCTATTGATGCATGGTTCAAGGCAAAAAGATCACATGGGGACGCGTCTGCGGACGTATAAGGGCCCAAATTTGCCCAGCCCGGTTTGTAAGATGCTCTGCCTCTTAACAATGGACTAGCATATGCATACCCAAGTTCACGTACCTACATGCCAAAAGAAGAATTTGATAACACGGCAATAGTAATGAATATCTTACGAAGAAGTTGATCAGAAATGCCATTCCCCAAGAGTACGTAACCAACGGCATCTGAAGACGACTTCTCTCTAAGAAAATTGTGATCCATAAATCACTCTTCACCACATTCTGACAATGCAAAGAATGTGCCTCTAGAACTCAAGGGCTCAAACGCCCAGGCAGAGTAAAATCAAGCAAGTCGATTTGGGGTGGGGGTGTTTCAGAGAATATGATAGTATATCCTTTATTAAACTAAATATATTGATCGAGCAGCGATCGGTGTAGTAGTACAATATACTTACTCCGTTCCTAAATATAAGTCTTTTTAGATATTTTAATATGGATCACATACGGAGCAAAATGAGTGAATCCACACTCTAAAATGCGTCTATATACATCTGTATGTAGTCCATATTATAATCTCTAAAAGGACTTATAACGGAGGGAGTAGAATCTACTGCATTGATTTAGCAGTGTTGCAATAAGTCGATCAGTGATTGGTATTAGTACAATCTACAATATATCTACTGTATTTAGTAATATGTATTGGTAATATACCCCATGAATCACGTTCTTCTCAGGTCTGAAGAAGCAACCATTACTCATACAGTGCTATATTCTGATGAATCACTAAGTTGAGATACATTAAACCCACATGGCTTATGTGGTCAGCTATCTCAAAACTGAATATAAAAAATGTTAGCGTACATTGGAGAGGCAGTTTTTCCTGGAAAAAAAATGTTAGGATGCATGTCCACCGTCTATTAAGAACCCTCATTAATGAATCCTTTGGCTTGGTGTCTACTGTCTAGAGCCTAGCCTAAAACAAATAATCCTGATGATCAATGCACAGAATGATAGAAATCATGACAACTGTTAGGTTTAAAGGGTGTTCAACTATAGTGCACACTTCTTGGACATCGAAGCTAATAAACCCTTGTCCACATCAACAGACTAACACGAATTAGTTCAGATGGAGCTCAGCTGATCCTTAACAAAAGTATCAACACAAAATAGTTGTGAGAATTCTGAAAGCCAAAAGGCGATATATTCTCTGTTCCCCTGATACAGAGATTCAACACGTTCTCAGAAACACAAGGAAAAGCTAATGGGGCCTGCTACCGCAACTTCAAATTCGTAGACAGAACAAGGAGGAAACTAGCTAAATTGTAGAAATCATGACGACTGTTAGGTTACAAGGGTGTTTAACTGTAGTGCACACTTCTTGGACATCAAAGCTAAGAAACCCTTATCCACATCAACAGAGTAACATTAACTAGTCCAGATGGAGCTCAGTTGATCCATAACCAAAATACAAACACAAAATAGTTTGAGAATTCTCAAAGCCAAAAGGGGATATATTCTCTGTTCCCCTGATACCAAGATCCAACACGTTCTCAGAAACACAAGCAAAAGCTAATGGGGCCTGCTTCTACAACTTCAAATTCATAGACAAAACAAGGAGGAACACTAGCTAAACTGTTGTATTCTTGGACTACAGTCTAGATTCTATAATCTACACAAAACTGTTTCGATATACAGGCACATATCTAATGGCATTGAAGCACACTTCTGTATTCCAAAGTTCATGACAGTTAGATTAGGCGACAGTATCATTGAGTGTCCCACACGCCTTAGTGAACCGCACCCAAATCTGCAGATAGTTATTCTAGCCAATAATCAGAGTCATAAATCTCTATATTTTAGATTAGCACACGTGAACAAAAGCATCAAACCCAAGAATACGGCATCTAACAACTTAATGCAGCTTTAAGCCACTAATAATAGACGTAAATCTCATGCATCAATAGTCTGATCTTGCAAAAAGTCAAGCTCATAACTGCATCAGTGGATCCAGGATGCAATTTTAACAGAATCCACCATGCTGATCTATTCACTTGTATAAGATTCCAGAGGTGCGAAATCTAGCGCGCGTAGCAGCAGCGGAATAAAAATAAAAATAGAGCAAAAGGATCGATTTAGTACCTCAATTGGTTTTGGGATCGGGCATGGCGAAGAGGCCGCCGCCGGCCCCGGCGGCGGCGCGGGGCGGCGTGAAGCCGAGCAGCTTCTGGAGGTTGGTCCGTATGCTCATGGAGCAGAGGAAGTAGAGGAAGACCATGGCGCAGTCGGTGGGGTCGTTCCCGGGGAGGCCGCGGTGGCTCATGCGCTGCACGAGCGGGACGGGCGCGAAGGGCAGCTTGGCGACGGCGCGGCCCTCGAAGAGCGAGTTGAGGAGGCCGAAGACGACGAAGAGCACGGCGGCGACGACGGCGCCGGACTTGAGCTTGGCGAGGGAGAGCTCCCGCGAGGCGTCCTTGAGGCTGGACTCGACGCGGTCCATCTTCTTGGCCCGCGAGGAGGCCGGCTGGGAGGAGGGGGCCGCGCCGGTGCCGGAGGAGGTGGACTTCATGGAGTCGAGCTTGCGGGAGTGGCGCTCGATGGAGGCGCGGAGGGAGTTGTAGGTGGCGGTGCGGTAGATGAGGAGCCAGGAGATGGCCTCGCAGAGCACCGCCGTGGCGCCCGAGATGGCCACCACCGAGAGGCTGTCGCCGTAGCGGAGGGAGGAGAGCGCCGAGGCCATGGTTCTTCTGGTGGGCTCGTCGCCGCGGCCGGCCGGGGGGTGGGGTGGGGGTGGGAGAGGGACGGGGCAGAGAGATTTCGATTTGGCTGCGGGGAGGGAGGAAGCACCGCGTTCGGGATGTAGTTTGGGCAGTTGGTTGTTGTGCGCGTGCGGTTCGGCCGTGTGGGCTACGGACACTCGATTGAGGGCGGCGAGGTTGCGGCGTGGCGGCTGACATGCGGGCCCTGCGGGGAGTTGGGAGGAAACTTGAGATGGTCTCCTTGAAAAACCAAGAGCAACCTTGTTTGGAAGAAAAAAAAACACTAGGCTGTCAGTTTGATGGCTTGGAAGCATGTCAAGTGGTGTGTCCAGTCCAGTCGCCATGTGCTAGATGATTCCTTTGAATTTCAGCTTTTTTTATCTGATTTTCCTAAGTGTTGGAGAAAAATTACGCGAAAGGAAATTATGCTTCTACAAGGAGCATTCATAGAAGCACATGTTTCTTCCGCAAACAAAATACTATACGGAAGCACATATTTACTTCCGTAAGAAGTATAGTTGTGCTTCTAAAAAAAAGTGCTACCAGAGGAGCACAATTTGCTTTCGCGAGAAGGTGCAAAATGCCTAGACGAGGAGCACAGCATGTGCTCCAAAAAAAAGTTGAAAACCCTTGCTTTGGGGCTCCATTTATACTTTCGGGTTTTAGTTGTTGTTGTTTTGCGCAAATTGTTTTTTTTACGGTTTTTTTGTATTCATTTTTATTTTTATGAAAAAAATTCATCGAAACCTACCAAAAAAATGTTTGGGCTTTAGACACATGGTTCATGAGATAAAAATGTTTTGAATAGAAAAATCTACCAAAAAACGAAAACACCCAGATTGCAACAAGTCATGCCTAGCCTGAGAAGGTAGGGTGACATTTGTAAGGGATCCCCTTAATATAACTAGTGATTTCATTGAAAACCTATTTGCCGCCGCTGTGGCAAACCATCAAGGCACACCTATTGCTCGTATATTCCCTCAAAGAAAAAAAAAATATTGCTCGTATATGGGCCGGCCCACGTGTCAGTTTTGTATGTGTGAGTAGTCTGCTTTTAGGACCCTAGATGGTTCCTGAAACTAAACCAGTTTTTTATTGCGGTTTTCAGTTGTATTTTACAAAATGTTTGGCTTTTTAAAAAAAATTGAAATTTTGAATTTTGTTAATGTTTCTAAAAAGTGTTTAATTTTTCTATGTTCATAATTTCAAAAAAATGTGTTTCAATTTTTTTGTTTGAAGATTCAAAAAATGTACTTGTTTTTAAAAATATGTTCACAAATTCAAAAGGTGGTCATGGTTTCAAACAATTTTGGAATTCTAAAACATCTTCTTATTTTTTGCAAATTATTCACTAATTTAAAAGGATGTTCACAAATTTTAAAAGTGTTTGCATTTAAAAGATTATCCACTTTGAAAAAAATCATGTTTTTTTAAATATTGTTTGGGATCTGTACCATCCCGAATCTCATCAGCTCGAGTGGCAAGCAGCGCGCGCTCGCGAGCATGATCTCCTATGCTTGGTACACCTCGCATGCATAAATTTTTGCGGAGTTTTCGGCTGCGTTTGGCAACAAGGTATTTTCAAAGTTTTCTGATAATACTGCGGTTTTTGAAAAGAAAACAATTCTTTTGAATACTTTGATGCGTTTGGCTTTAGAAAAAACTGAAATTTTATAAACCACGGTATCCCAGAAACCATGGTATTTTTGCTGTATCGAAAAAGAGGTCTGGACCTCTTTTTTCTAAACCGAACGAAGCGCAATCGACGTCGCCGTCTACGTCGAGATAATTATACCTGATGAGATCGCTTCCTACTTTTTCTCTGTCTGTTATCTCGTAAACCAATATCTATTATATCTCCTGCTTATTAGCCGAATTCGTTTGATCGTGTACGTATAGTCGGTCTCTTGGGTGATTCTTCTTCCAGCCGGGAGTACAAAGGGCGCACGTACGTGCACATAGAACTTTGACCCGACTGGAAGTACATGCACGTATAGAAATAATATGATTACTGAACTTAAATTGCCACGTGCTCTTGGTCAATCATGTACGTCCTGTTTAAATACTTGGTCAAAACTTTGGTAAAACAGCAGCAGCCAAACACATGTAAGACTGAGAAAAACATTGGTTTTAAGAAACTGCAGTATTCCTTGCCCATCCATCAGAATACTACGGTTTTCAATTACCACAGTTTTCTAAAAACTTTGCTGCCAAACTAGGCCTTCACTGTTTTTCAGGCCATAGTATTACTCACCCTGCTAGGCTAGCCCAGTCGGCCACTGCCTATGCGAATGGGCCACTATTTTGGTGCAAAACACGTCAAATAGGACCTCCTGGTTTCCTTCGCCCCTTGGTGTAGCTGGTTAATAAACTTTTTTCTTTAGAGAAAGCTTTAAATGATCCTGGCTTTGAATTTATGAAGCATAAATCAGTTAGGAAACAAAACAGTTGAATAGATGCATTGGGGTTACTGGAGGAAAACCCGCGTCAAGTAGTCGGGGCTTCAGCGCCCACGATTGGGTTGGCCTGTTTTCCTTTTTTTTCTGTTTCTATTTTCTTTCCTATTTATTTTTTATTATTTTCTTAAGAAATTTTAAAAAGTTTGTGGTTTTTATTTTTTTCAAAATTTTAGATTTTTTTTTTCAATTCTGTTTATAAATTGAAAAAATAGAATTTTGAAAATTGTTCGCTTCTTTTTAGAAAATGTTCGAAATTTGTCAGAGGAATGGATGTATTTATCTGACAAATATTTCCGGATGGAGGGAGTATTATTTTGAAAGTTTGTTCACAAATTAAAACATGTTCAATTGTTCAAATGTGTTCACAATATTTTAAAAAAATGTTATCAAATTATGTTTGTAAATTTAGAAATTTTTGGGGGAATTTTTGAAAAATGTGTTTTCCCAAAATCTGCACTTTTTCATAAAACATTCCCAATTAAAAAAAATCCAAATTTCAAACTTCCATCTATCTTTGGAGATAGTTCATTACAGTTTCGTGGTCTTAAGCAACCAGTAACGCCCATCGGTTCTAGTGGCTAACAACATTCATTCAGCAACGAGAGGTCATGAGTTTGATCCCAGGCGATTGCTACTTTTTGACGACTGTTACGACCCACACAATACAACTACGCGTCTGCCAATGGGCCGGCCTAGTCGAAGGTTATCCCCTATGCGGCGCTCGGCAATCGGTGGTAACTAGCGTCATATAGAAGCTCCCGTTGCTAGAAATCAAACTCACTACATCTATAACAAGATACAAAGAATTGGAAAATAAAGAGCACAACTTGCTAAAGATGTAGCACTCCACGCAATGACACCGAAGAAATCTTGGCTGTAGAAGCAAAGCAAGGCACAACCGACCTGTTGGGGAACGTAGCAGAAATTCAAAAAAATTTCTACGTGTCACCAAGATCTATCTATGGAGAAATCAGCAACGAGGGGAAGGAAAGTGCATCTACATACCCTTGTAGATCGCTATGCGGAAGCGTTCAAGTGAACGGGGTTGATGGAGTCGTACTCGTCGTGATCCAAATCACCGGAGATCCTAGTGCCGAACGGACGGCACCTCCGCGTTCAACACACGTACAGCCCGGTGACGTCTCCCATGCCTTGATCCAGCAAGGAGACAGGGAGAGGTTGAGGAAGACTCCATCCAGCAGCAGCACAACGGCGTGGTGGTGGTGGAGGAGCGTGGTACTCCAGCAGGGCTTCGCCAAGCACCGCAAGAGACGAGGAGGGAGAGGGGTAGAGTTGCGCCAAGAAGGAGAGAAACTCGTGTGTATTGGGCAGCCCATACCTCAACTATATATAGGGGAAGGGGAGGGGCTGCGCCCCCACCTAGGGTTCCCTCCCTAGGGGTGGCGGCAGCCCCCTAGATCCCATCTAGGGGCGGCCAAGGGGAGGGGAGAGGGGGAGGCGCACCAGTGTGGGCCTTAGGGCCCATCTGCCCTAGGGTTTGCCCCATTTCCCTCTTCCCTGCGCCTTGGGCCTTGGTGGGGGGCGCACTAGCCCATCTAGGGCTGGTCCCCTCCCACACTTAGCCCATGCAGCCCTCCGGGGCTCGTGGCCCCACTTGGTGGACCCCCGGAACCCTCCCGGTGGTCCCGGTACGTTACCGATAAAACCCGAAACTTTTCCGGTGACCAAAACAGGACTTCCCATATATAAATCTTTACCTCCGGACCATTCCGGAACTCCTCGTGACATCCAGGATCTCATCCGGGACTCCGAACAACATTTGGTAACCACATACAAACTTCCTTTATAACCCTAGCGTCATCGAACCTTAAGTGTGTAGACCCTATGGGTTCGGGAACCATGCAGACATGACCGAGACGTTCTTCGGTCAATAACCAACAGCGGGATCTGGATACCCATGTTGGCTCCCACATGTTTCACGATGATCTCATCGGATGAACCACGATGTCGAGGATTCGATCAATCCCGTATTCAATTCCCTTTGTCTAGCGGTATTGTACTTGCCCGAGATTCGATCGTCGGTATCCCGATACCTTGTTCAATCTCGTTACTGGCAAGTCTCTTTACTCGTTCTGTAACACATCATCCCGTGATCAACTCCTTGATCACATTGTGCACATTATGATGATGTCCTACCGAGTGGGCCCAGAGATACCTCTTCGTTTACACGGAGTGACAAATCCCAGTCTCGATTCGTGCCAACCCAACAGACACTTTCGGAGATACCTGTAGTGTACCTTTATAGCCACCCAGTTACGTTGTGACGTTTGGCACACCCAAAGTATTCCTACGGTATCCGGGAGTTGCACAATCTCATGGTCTAAGGAAACGATACTTGACATTAGAAAAGCTTTAGCATACGAACTACATGATCTTTGTGCTAGGCTTATGATTGGGTCTTGTCCATCACATCATTCTCCTAATTATGTGATCCCGTTATCAACGACATCCAATGTCCATGGTCAGGAAACCGTAACCATCTATTGATCAACGAGCTAGTCAACTAGAGGCTTACTAGGGACATGGTGTTGTCTATGTATCCACACATGTATCTGAATTTCCTATCAATACAATTCTAGCATGGATAATAAACAATTATCATGAACAAGGAAATATAATAATAACTAATTTATTATTGCCTCTAGGGCATATTTCCAACAGTCTCCCACTTGCACTAGAGTCAATAATCCAGTTCACATCGATATGTGATTAACACTCAAGGTCACATCCCCATGTGACTAACACCCAAAGAGTTTACTAGAGTCAATAATCTAGTTCACATTACCATGTGATTAACACTCGATGAGTTCTGGGTTTGATCATGTTATGCTTGTGAGAGATGTTATAGTCAACGGGTCTGAATCTTTCAGATCCGTATGTACTTCGCAAATTTCTATGTCATCTTGTAGATGCAACTACTACGCTACATTTGGAGCTATTCCAAATAACTGTTCTACTTGGAGCTATTCTAAATTGTTGCTCCATTATACGCATCCGGTATCTCTACTCAGAGCTATCCGGATAGGTGTTAAGCTTGCATCGACGTAACCCTTTACGACGAACTCTTTTACCACCTCCATAATCAAGAAAATTCCTTAGTCCACTAGTTACTAAGGATAAATTTGACCGCTGTCCTGTGATCCATTCTTTGATCTCTCTTGTACCCCTTGACTGACTCATGGCAAGGCACACTTCAGGTGCGGTACACAGCATAGCATACTGTAGAGCCTACGTCTTAAGCATAGGGGACGACCTTCGTCCTTTCTCTCTATTCTGCCGTGGTCGAGCTTTAAGTCTTAACTTCATACCTTACAACTCAGGCAAGAACTCCTTCTTTGACTGATCTATCTTGAATGCCTTCAAGATCATGTCAAGGTATGTGCTCATTTGAAAGTACCATTAAGCGTTTTGATCTATCCTTATAGATCTTGATGCTCAATGCTCAAGTAGCTTAATCCAGGCTTTCCATTGAAAAACACTTTCCAAATAACCCTATATGCTTTCCAGAAATTCTACGTCATTTTCTGATCAACAATATGTCAACAACATATACTCATCAGAAATTCTATAGTGCTCCCACTCACTTCTTTGGAAATACAAGTTTCTCATAAACTTTGTATACACCCAAAATCTTTGATCATCATCAAAGCGTATATTCCAACTCCGAGATGCTTACTCCAGTCCTGAGAAGGATTGCTGGAGCTTTGCATACTTATTAGCATCTTTCAGGATTGACAAAACTTTCCGGTTGTATCACATACAACCTTTCCTCAAGAAAATCTTCGAGGAAACAATGTTTCGACATCCTATCTGCAAGATTTCATAAATAATGCAGTAATCGCTAATATAATTCCAACAGACTCTTAGCATCGCTGCGAGTGAGAAAGTCTCACCGTAGTCAACTCCTTGAACTTGTCGGGAAACTTCTTAATGACAAGTCGAGCTTTCTTAATGGTGACATTTACCATCATTGTCCGTCTTCCTTTTAAGATCCATATGTACCTAACAGCATTACGACCATCAAGTAGTTCTTCCAAAGTCTACACTTTGTTTTCATATATGGATCCTCTCTCGGATTATATGGCCTCGAGCCATTTTGGAATCCAGGCCTACCATCGCTTCTCCATAGCTCGTAGGTTCATTGTTGTCCAGCAACATGACTTCCAAGACAGGATTACGTACCACTCTGAAGTAGTACGCATCCTTGTCATCCCACGAGGTTTGGTAGTGACTTGATCTGAAGTTTCATGATCACTATCATAAGCTTCCACTTCAATTGGTGTAGGTTCCACAGGAACAACTCCCTGTGCCCTGCCACACACTAGTTGAAGAGATGGTTCAATAACCTCATCAAGTCTCCACCATCCTCCCACTCAATTCTTTCGAGAGAAACTTTTTCTCGAGAAAGGACCTGATTCAAGAAACAATCCCTTATTGCTTTCAGATCTGAGATAGGAGGTATACCCAACTGTTTTGGATGTCCTATGAAGATGCATTTATCCGCTTTGGGTTCGAGCTTATCAGCCTGAAACTTTTTCACATAAGCGTCGCAGCCCCAAACTTTTAAGAAATGACAACTTAGGTTTCTCTAAACCATAGTTCATACGGTGTCATCTCATCGGAATTACGTGGTGCCCTATTTAAAGTGAATGTGGTTGTCTCTAATGCCTAACCCATAAACTATCGTGGTAATTCGATAAGAGACATCATGGTATGCATCATATCCAATAGGGTGCAGTTATGATGTTCGGACACACCATCACACTATGGTGTTCCAGGCTGTATCAGTTGTGAAACAATTTCCACAATGTCTTAATTCTGTGCCAAACTCGTAATTCAGATATTCATCTCTATGATCATATCATAGATACTTTATCCTCTTGTCACGACGATCTTTCAACTTCACCCTGAAATTACTTGAACCTTTCAATAATTCAGACTCGTGATTCATCAAGTAAATATACTCAACATCTACTCAAATCATCTGTGAAGTAAGAACATAACGATATCCACTACACGCCTCAGCACTCATTGGACTGCACACATCAAAATGTATTACTTCCAACAAGTTGCTTTCCAGTTCCATTTTGCTGAAAACGAGGCTTTTAGTCATCTTGCCCATGTGGTATGATTTGCATGTCTCAAGTGATTCAAAATCAAGTGAGTTCAAACAGTCCATTTGCATGGAGTTTCTTCATGCATATACACCAATAGACATGGTTTGCATGTCTCAAACTTTTCAAAACGAGTGAGCCCAAAGATCCATCAACATGGAGCTTCTTCATGCGTTTTATACCGATATGAATTACGTGGCAGTGCCACAAGTAGGTGGTACTATCATTACTATCTTATGTCTTTTGGCATGGACATGTGTATCACTACGATCGAGATTCAATAAACCATTCATTTTAGGTGCAAGACCATTGAAGGTATTATTCAAATAAACAAAGTAACCATTATTCTCCTTAAATGAATAACCGTATTGCGATAGACATAATCCAATCATGTCTATGCTCAACGCGAACACCAATCTCGATGGTAGAGGGAGCGTGCGATGCTTGATCACATCAAGCTTGGAAAAACTTCCAACACATATATTGCCAGCTCACCTTTAGCTAGTCTCCGTTTACTCCGCAGCCTTTTATTTCGAGTTTACTAACATTTAGCAACCGAACCGGTATCTAATACCATGGTGCTACTAGGAGTACTAGTAAAGTACACATTAACACAATGTATATCCAATATACTTCTATCGACCTTGCCAGCCTTCTCATCTACCAAGTATCTAGGGTAATTCTGCTCCAGTGGCTGTTCCCCTTATTACAGAAGCACTTAGTCTCGGGTTTGGGTTCAACCTTGGGTTTCTTCACTAGAGCAGCAACTGATTTGCCGTTTCATGAAGTATCCCTTCTTGCCCTTGCCCTTCTTGAAACTAGTGGTTTCACCAACCATCAACAATTGATGCTCCTTCTTGATTTCTACTTTTGTGGTGTCAAACATCGCGAATATCTCAAAGATCATCATATATGTCCTCGATATGTTATAGTTCATGACGAAGCTCTAGCAGCTTGGTGGTAATGACTTCGGAGAAACATCACTATCTCATCTGGAAGATCAACTCCCACTCGATTCAAATGATTGTTGTACTCAGACAATCTGAGCACAAGCTCAACAATTGAGCTTTTCTCCCTTAGTTTGTAGGCTAAGAAAATCGTCGGAGGTCTTATACCTCTTGACGTGGGCACGAGCCTGAAATCCCAATTTCAGCCCTCGAAACATCTCATATGTTTCGCGACATTTCAAAACGTCTTTGGTGCCTCAACTCTAAACCGTTTAACTGAACTATCACGTAGTTATCAAAATGTGTATGTCAGATGTTCGCAACATCCACAGACAACGTTCGAGGTTCAGCACACTGAGTGGTGCATTAAGGACATAAGCCTTCTTATGAAGCAATGAGGACAATCCTAGTCCGCATAATTGCTACTATCAACTTTCAACTAAATTTTCTCTAGGAACATATCTAAACAGTAGAACTGAAGCGTGTGCTACGACATAATTTGCGAAGACCTTTTGACTATGTTCAGGATAATTAAGTTCATCTTATGAACTCCCACTCAGATAGACATCCCTCTAGTCATCTAAGTGATTACATGATCCGAGTCAACTAGGCCGTGTCCGATCATCACGTGAGACGGACTAGTCAACATCGGTGAACATCTTCATGTTGATCGTATCTACCATACGACTCATGCTCGAACTTTCGGTCTTGTGTGTTCCGAGGCCATGTCTGTACATGCTAGGCTCGTCAAGTCAACCTAAGTGTTTGCATGTGTTCCGAGGCCATGTCTGTACATGCTAGGCTCGTCAACACCCGTTGTATTCGAACGTAAGAATCTATCACACCCGATCATCACGTGGTGCTTCGAAACGACGAACTTTCGCAGTGGTGCACAGTTAGGGGGAACACTTTCTTGAAATTTTAGTGAGGGATCATCTTATTTACTACCGTCGTTCTAAGCAAATAAGATGTATAAACATGATAAACATCACATGCAATCAAATAGTGACATGATATGGCCAATATCACTTTGCTCCTTTTAATCTCCATCTTCGGGGCTCCATGATCATCATCGTCACCGGCATGACACCATGATCTCCATCATCATGATCTCCATCATCGTGTCTTCATGAAGTTGTCTCGCCAACTATTACTTCTACTACTACAGCTAACGGTTAGCAATAAAGTAAAGTAATTACATGATGTTTATGTTGACACACAGGTCATAAATAAATAAAGACAACTCCTATGGCTCCTGCCGGTTGTCATATTCATCGACATGCAAGTCGTGATTCCTATTACAAGAACATGATCAATCTCATACATCACATATCATTCATCACATTCTTCTTGGCCATATCACATCACATAGCATACCCTGCAAAAACAAGTTAGGCGTCCTCTAATTATTGTTTGCATGTTTTACGTGGCTGCTATGAGTTTCTAGCAAGAACGTTTCTTACCTACGCAAAAAACCACAACGTGATATGCCAATTGCTATTTACCCTTCATAAGGACCCTTTTCATCGAATCCGATCCGACTAAAGTGGGAGAGACAGACACCCGCCAGCCACCTTATGCAACTAGTGCATGTCAGTCGGTGGAACCGTCTCACGTAAGCGTACGTGTAAGGTTGGTCCGGGCCGCTTCATCCCACAATGCCGCCGAATCAAGATTGGACTAGTAACGGTAAGCATATTGAACAAAATCAACGCCCACAACTACTTTGTGTTCTACTCGTGCATAGTAACTACGCATAGACCTAGCTCATGATGCCACTGTTGGGGAACATAGCAGAAATTCAAAAATTTTCCTACGTGTCACCAAGATCTATCTATGGAGAAACCAGCAACGAGGGGAAGGAGAGTGCATCTACATACCCTTGTAGATCGCTATGCGGAAGCGTCCAAGTGAACGGGGTTGATGGAGTCGTACTCGTCGTGATCCAAATCACCGGAGATCCTAGTGCCGAACGGACGGCACCTCCGCGTTCAACACACGTACAGCCCGGTGACGTCTCCCATGCCTTGATCCAGCAAGGAGACAGGGAGAGGTTGAGGAAGACTCCATCCAGAAGCAGCACAACGGCGTGGTGGTGGAGGAGCATGGTACTCCAGCAGGGCTTCGCCAAGCACCGCAAGAGACGAGGAGGGAGAGGGGTAGAGTTGCGCCAAGAAGGAGAGAAACTCGTGTGTAGTGGGCAGCCCATACCTCAACTATATATAGGGGAAGGGGAGGGGCTGCACCCCCACCTAGGGTTCCCTCCCTAGGGGTGGCGGCAGCCCCCTAGATCCCATCTAGGGGCGGCCAAGGGGAGGGGAGAGGGGGAGGCGCACCAGGGTGGGCCTTAGGGCCCATCTGCCCTAGGGTTTGCCCCCTTTCCCTCTTCCCTGCGCCTTGGGCCTTGGTGGGGGGCGCACCAGCCCATCTGGGGCTGGTCCCCTCCCACACTTAGCCCATGCAGCCCTCCTGGGCTCGTGGCCCCACTTGGTGGACCCCCGGGACCCTCCCGGTGGTCCCGGTACGTTACCGATAAAACCCGAAACTTTTTCGGTGACCAAAACAAGACTTCCCATATATAAATCTATACCTCCGGACCATTCCGGAACTCCTCGTGACGTCCGGAATCTCATCCGGGACTCCAGACAACATTCGGTAACCACATACAAACTTCCTTTATAACCCTAGCGTCATCGAACCTTAAGTGTGTAGACCCTACGGGTTCGGGAACCATGCAGACATGACCGAGACGTTCTCTGGTCAATAACCAACAGCGGGATCTGGATACCCATGTTGGCTCCCACATGTTTCACGATGATCTCATCGGATGAACCACGATGTCGAGGATTCGATCAATCCCGTATTCAATTCCCTTTGTCTAGCGGTATTGTACTTGCCCGAGATTCGATCGTCGGTATCCCGATACCTTGTTCAATCTCGTTACTGGCAAGTCTCTTTACTCGTTCCGTAACACATCATCCCGTGATCAACTCCTTGATCACATTGTGCACATTATGATGATGTCCTACCGAGTGGGCCCAGAGATACCTCTCTGTTTACACGGAGTGACAAATCCCAGTCTCGATTCGTGCCAACCCAACAGACACTTTCGGAGATACCTGTAGTGTACCTTTATAGCCACCCAGTTACGTTGTGACGTTTGGCACACCCAAAGTATTCCTACGGTATCCGGGAGTTGCACAATCTCATGGTCTAAGGAAACGATACTTGACATTAGAAAAGCTTTAGCATACGAACTACATGATCTTTGTGCTAGGCTTATGATTGGGTCTTGTCCATCACATCATTCTCCTAATGATGTGATCCCGTTATCAACGACATCCAATGTCCATGGTCAAGAAACCGTAACCATCTATTGATCAACGAGCTAGTCAACTAGAGGCTTACTAGGGACATGGTGTTGTCTATGTATCCACACATGTATCTGAGTTTCCTATCAATACAATTCTAGCATGGATAATAAACGATTATCATGAACAAGGAAATATAATAATAACTAATTTATTATTGCCTCTAGGGCATATTTCCAACACGACCATCCCAGAGGAGTTATGATCCAGGATGCCAAAATGCTTGCATAAAAGGTGTCATCATTGCATGAGATACTTCATGAATCTAGAAAAAAGAAATAACAAGGGGTTGTCAAGGTTTACTTTGAGAAGACTTATGATAAAGTAAACTAAAATTTCCTCTTCCATGGTCTGGAAGATAGAGGCTTAGTGATTAGTGGCTGGGCTGGTTTAAGACTATCATCTCAAGCAAGTATTACCAGAAATTATTTCCGAAGAACAGTCCGCTTTTGTGCCAGGAAGGTTGATCACTGACAATATCATTACGACATATGAATGCTTGCATTTAATGAAGAGGAACAAAGCAAAGAAAAACCAGCATTGTGCCCTCAAACTGGACATGATGAAAGTCTACGACAGAGTCGACTGGGCATATTTACAAGCCATTATGATTAAACTAGGCTTCACCTCTGGATGGGTGGACATTGTTATGGAAATGGTAAGCTCGGTAAATTTTCCAGTTCTGTTTAATGGGAAGAAATTTTAAAAATATTTGTGTTTTTTCAAATTTTTAGAAAATGTTGTTTTTTTCAATTTTGTTTAGAAACTGAAAAAAATAGAATTTTGAAAACTGTTTGCTTCTTTAAAAAATTGAAATTTCAAAACAAAACAATAGAATTTTTAAAAAATACTCCTTTCGTCTGGTAATGTTTGTTAGAGAAATGGACGTATCATCTATACGATACATCCATTTTTATCCATTTCTGTGACAAGTATTTCTAGATGGAGGGAGTATTATTTTAAAAGTTTGTTCACAAATTAAAACATGTTCAATTGTTCAAAATTTGTTCGCAGTATTTAGAAAATGTTCATGTTTTCAAATTTTGTTCGTAAATTTAGAAAAATTTGGGAAATCTTTTTAAAAAAGTGTTTTCAAAAAACCATCACTTTTTCATAAAACACTCTCAATTTAAAAAAAATGCAAATTTCAAACTTCCATCTATCTTTGGAGATAGTTCATTATAGTGTCACACAATACATGCATCGACGCGTTTGCCAATGCGTCGGCCTAGTCGGGGGTTGTCCCATGTGCGGTGCTCGACAATTGGTCATAATGAGCATCGTATAGGAGCTCCCGTTGCTAGAAAGCAAACTCACTACTTCTATAAAAAGAAACAAAGAAAAGGAAAAAAACAAAGCAGAAATCGAACTCGGTGCCCAGGCTCATCTGCTTCCGCTCAGAAAAAAAATCAAAATAAATACTAGAAAAATTCAAAAAAAATCTAATTTTTTTGGGGTGGTAGATAATTTGATGCGTGAGGTCCGCTCTAAATTTCAACTCATTTGAACACCTGAGCAGCTCTCAGCGAAAAAGACAAATCGGGTCAAAACAGTGCGTGAACAGTAAACATTTTTACAGACCCCGATTTTGTCCTTTTTCTCCGAGAGTTGCTCAGATGTCTAAATGAGTTGAAACTTGATGCGGGCCTCACGCATCAAATTATCTACCACCCAAAAAAACTTGGATTTTTTTGAATTTTTTTAGCATTTGTTTTGATATATTTTTTCTGAGAGGGGCTGCAGATGAGCCTGGGAGCAGAAACTCCGCGTGCCAAACAAAGAGCACAACTTGCTAAAGATGTAGCACTCCATGCAATGATACCGAAGAAATCTTGGTTGTAGAAGCAAAGCAAGGCACAACCGACCATCCCAAGGGAATTATGATCCAGGATGCCAAAATGCTTTCATAAAAGGTGGTTTCATTGCATGAGATACTTCATGAATCTAGAAAAACAACAACAACAAGGGGTTTGGTTGATTTGGCACAATGCAATAGCTACTAAAGGAATATAATATGTTGAGAGGAAGTGCACCGGTGACCCTTTGTGTCGCTTTTGTCTTGAGAGAGGAGTCTTAATCACCTCTTTTTTGGGTGCTCTGCAGCGAAATATATATGTGCATTGTTTGTAAATGTTTGACCGTTGTATCTAGACCCATTTTTTCACTCAATATTTTTGGTGGATACCAAAATTTATCCCACAAAGCAGGAACCTGCATATTGTAGGTGTCGCTGCTTTGTGCTGGGCAGTTTGGAAACTACACAATAGAGCATGTTTTGAGAAAAAGTCGGTTCGACCTAGTTGAGTTTGTTTGCTATGCATGCTCATTTATGTGTTACTGGGCAGGTCTACAAAATGATGGAGATCTTCTGGTGCTAGAGAGGGGAGCTAATATGCTACATAATGCAGCATTGAAAATCCATGATGGTAGAAATGTTGGGAGCAGGGGTGATGCACTAACGTTGGAAGCAGGAGAAAATTCAAATGATGAACATAATGGAGCTAAGAACGATTTTGACCATGAAGCCATGGAGGAAGATGTTTGATTTGCCAACGATGCTTTCAAAATGGATCATCATTTTGGCGAGCACATGTGAGTGTTGATGCTAGGGGTTATTTTCCCCCATGTAAAGAAGTTGTTTTAGATGTTACTAAGTTCTTTTGCTTTGTTTCAGCAGCTAGGGGTGCATGCAGTAGTAGGTTGGTGCCTGTTTAGGCGTTTTTGGACCCTGTTTTATGTTCCTTGCAATTTTTTGGCTCCTTTAGTCGATGTTCCGTTATCTCTGATAGTGAATCCTGATCTGAAAGTTGGATCGAATGGAAAAAAGGAAGCCCTTTGGGATTGAAGGGATTCAACACCTTCTGAAAGGACATGCGGTGCCCCCATGTGTGGTTTTGGTAACATTGAGTTATATTTGAAGGATTTGTCCATAGAAATTTCTTGAAGTCCATGTGTTGGTTTCAAGGAGTTTATGTGTTGACTAAGGTGCTATTAAGGAATTATCCAAAGATTGGTCATGTGAGAGTTGAGCTTATTGCAAGCATATCTTGAAGAAGAAGATTGTGTGATCATTCATGCTAACCTTCAAGTCAACATTCAAATGAAGAGAGTTGGAAAGGTTCAAGGTTGATCAAGACTAAGTCAAGAGTGAATCAAGTTGATCCACTCACAAAGCGTAGAAGATGTACCGAGAGGGATCAAGTGATCCCATGGTATGGTAAGCATTGTCCATTACACTTTGTGTACTAACCCATGATCTACGTGTGAGTTCTATGTGGGGTTAGGTTTGTTTCCATGGGTTTGCATCAAGAGGAATATCTCATACAACCCATGGAGGATGACATCAAGTGGTGATCGTCATCAAGTTTGCGGTGTGCAAGTTCAAGTGGAGCATCACGAAGAGATCATCTTTGAAGCTTGCCGCCCATTGTGGTGTCAATGGACTTGTGAAGGTGTGCCGAAGAGTGACTCACCCATAGTGAGTATGGGGGAGCAATCAACTAGCCTTCATCGAGCCAACACAATCAAGAAAGGTGGTCCAACTTGAGGGAGTCAAGATCATCATCATCTAGCTCAAGTGGACTTCGTGCAAGGCAAATGTTTGCCCTTGATAGGTTCTCTATTTTATCGGTCTCATGATGGTAGTTTGCAGACCGGGTTATAGGGTCGATTTTCGTACTATCAAGGGGGGCTCTCAAGTGAGTAGCTTGATCGTATCGTTTGTAGAGAGCTCAAACCATTGCATGCTTGCATCATCTTTCTTGGTTCTTGTTTGGTTTTCTACTTGTGATATTTTGAGCTTATGGTCATCTTCTTGACAAGCTCGAGTTCATCGAAAACGGAGTTCACATGCTTCTTCTATTGCGTTTTCGGTGTTGGAGGTTTTACCGGTCTTATTCGAGGAAGGGTTCTCACCATTTTCTTATGGGCCTTTTATAATTTGCTTCATATTGTTATTTCTATCAAGATTGTGTTATCCCTTATCGTTAGCTTTTCAGCAAACTTGGTTTCGTTGAATTCGGAGTCCGCTTGTAGAAGTTGTGTCAGTTTTGGTGTCCTTAAAAACGTTGCAGCACTCATGGGAGCGGTACTACCGCTTAGAGGGGATGTAATTTTTTACTACCGCTCTTGGGAGGGTACTACCGCTTGGATCGGTACTACCATGGCTACTTCCGTGGCTACTTTCGCTCTGGACCAAAAACTCGTCTTAAGTCTAGTGGTGGTAGGCATGGATATATATTTTTAGTACCGCTCGCAAGCAGTTGTACCGCTACCCCTAGCGGTAGTACCGCCCCGGTGGTTCTACCGCCCTTTTGCCTCCTCGATGGTGTTTTTCAAAGGGTTTCCACCGCCCTAGCAGTAGTACCGCTCCCATGAGCGGTAGTACCGCTCTATGCGGGTTGTGAGCATAACAGTTGGATTTCCCCACCTATAAAAGGGGGTCTTCTTCCCCAATGAACCTTATCCTTGGAGCTCGTGTTCTTCCCCCATTGTTGACCTTCTTCGAGCTTGCTATCTCTCAATCCCTCCATGGATTCTTGCTAGTTTTGGGGGGGGGGGGAGAGAGGAGATCTAGTTCCACATTTCCACCAATAAATTTCTCCTCTATGTGAGGGGAACCCCTTGGATCTAGATCTTGGAGTTCTTGGTGTTCTCCTTCTTGTTCTTCCTCTCATTTACCTCCCTAGCATTAGTTGCTTTGGTGGTATTTGAGAGAGAAGGACTTGGGCACTCTGTGTGCCCTTGCCATTGCATTTGGTGCATCGGTTTGAGTTATCCACAATGATACGTGGAAGTTACAAGTTGAGAAGCTTATTACTCTTGGGTGCTTGGTACTCTTTAGCTTGTTCCTCTTGGGTGCTTGGGCGCCCTAGATGGGTTGTGGTGTTTGGAGCTCAATCATTATGGTGTAAAGCTCTGGGCAAGCGTCGGGGTCTCCAATTAGGTTGTGGAGATCACCCCGAGCAATTTGATGGGTTTCGGTGACCGCCCCCAAGGGTTGCCAAAGGGTACGGGTTCGGTGACCGCCCCCAAGGGTTGACATTTGTACGGGTTCGATGACGGCCCTCAAGGGTCCCTTAGTGGAATCAAAACATCTTGCATTGTGTGAGGGCATGAGGAGATTACGGTGGCCCTAGTGGCTTCTTGGGGAGCATTGTGCCTCCAGACCGCTCCAAACGGAGATTAGCATCCGCAAGGGTGTGAACTTTGGGATACATTATCGTCTCCGCGTGCCTCGGTTATTGATACATCTCCAGCGTATCTACTTTTCCTAACACTTTTCCTCTTGTTTTGGACTCTAATTTGCATGATTTGAATGAAACTAACCCTAGAAAAACATTGTTTTCAGCAGAACTACCATGGTGTTGTTTTTGTGCAGAAATAAAAGTTCTCGGAATGGAACGAAACTTTGTGAGGATTTTTTATATCAATAGTAAGAATTTCTGGATCCAAGACCCACTAGAGGGGGGCACCTGGGTGAGCACAACCCACTAGGGCGCGCCCCCCTCTCCTGGCGCGCCTAGGTGGGTTGTGCCCACCTAGTGTCCCTGCAGACCCTGAAACCGACGCTATAAAATCCTATTTTTCCAGAAAAAATCAGGGAGAAAGAATTATCACGATCCACGAGACGGAGCCGCCGTCACCTTCTGTTCTTCATCGGGAGGCCAGATCTAGAGTCCGTTTGGGGCTACAGAGAGGGGGGTCTTCGTTCTTCGTCATCACCAACCCTTCTCCATCGCCAATTTCATGATGCTCCCCACCGGGAGCGAGCAATTCCTTCGTAGGCTCGCTGGTCGGTGAGCAGTTGGATGATATTCATCATGTAATCGAGTTAGTTTTGTTAGGGCTTGATCCCTAGTATCCACTATGTTCCTAGATTGATGTTGCTATGAATTTTCCATGCTTAATGCTTGTCACTTTGGGCCCGGGTGCCATGATTTCAGATCTGAAACGTTTATGTTATCACCATTATATCCATGTTTTAGATCCGATCTTGCAAGTTATAGTCACCTACTACGTGTTATGATCCGGCAACCCCGGAGTGATAATAGTCGGGACCACTCCCGGTGATGACTGTAGTTTAAGGAGTTCATGTATTCACTATGTGTTAATGCTTTGTTCCGGTTCTCTATTAAAAGGAGGCCTTAATATCCCTTAGTTTCCAATAGGACCCCGCTGCCACGGGAGGGTAGGACAAAAGATGTTATGCAAGTTCTTTCCATAAGCACGTATGACTATTTACAGAATACATGCTTACATTATATCGACAGACTGGAGCTAGTGCCGCATCGCCCTAGGTTATAACTGTCTCATGATGAATATCATCCAACAAGTCACCGATCCAATGCCTACGAATTTATCCTATATTGTTTCTGCTAAGTTACTACTGCTATCATCACTGTTACGCTTGCTACAAAATTACTGATATCATTGTTATCGTTACTGTTGCTACTGCTATTACTATCAAAACTATCATACTACTTTGCTACTGATCACTTTGCTGCAGATAATTAATCTCTAGGTGTGGTTGAATTTACAACTCAGCTGCTAATACCTTCAAATATTCTTTGGCTCCCCTTGTGTCGAATCTATAAATTTGGGTTGAATACTCCGCCCTTGAAAACTGTTGTGATCCCCTATACTTGTGGGTTATCAAGACCTTTTTCTGGTGCCGTTGCCGAGGAGCATAGCTACATTTGTCGAGTCACTTGGGATTATTATCATATTATCACTATGAAGAATCTGAAGGATGCAAGACTAAGAATTTTCCCTCAAAGACAAGGGAAGGTAAGGAATTGCCATCCAGTTCTGCTTTAGATTTAACTTTTGTTATAAGTAAACTTGCAACACCACCACATGCTATTAATTCTGATATGTCGCAAGTTATTGATGACGCTACTTGTGCTATGGATAATGCTTATGATGATGCTAGTACCTTGCTTGATAATGACGATGTGCCACTTGGTGAATTTCTTGATAAACAAATTGCTAGAGTAATACAACATGAATCTCCTGAAACACCTGCTAGAACTAGCCCTCCTAGATATGAATTGCCTAAGGTACCGGAAGGTTATATTCTGAGTGAGGAGACAACTAGAGATATTCTTGCTTCCAGAGATAGAGATGATCTAGAGAAATTATTATGCAAGTATAAAGAAAAATCTCTGAATGCTAGAATGAAATGTGATCCTAAATTTGATACTTCACCTATCTTTATTGATGATAAGGATTATGAATTCTCTGTCGACCTAGAGTTAATTACTTTGGTTGAATCTGATCCTTTCCATGGTTATGAAACTGAAACTGTTGTGGCACATCTTACTAAGTTGAATGACATAGCCACCCTTTTTACTCATGATGAGAAAACTCACTATTATTATATTCTCAAATTATTTCCGTTCTCATTAAAGGGTGATGCTAAAGCTTGGTACAATACTCTTGCTCCTGGTTGTGTGCGTAGTCCCCATGATATGATTTACTACTTCTTTGAAAAATATTTTCCTGCTCATATGAAACAAGCTGCCTTGCAGAATTTTTTTAACTTTGTGCAAACTAAAGAAGAGAGTCTCCCACAAGCTTGGGGGAGGCTTTGACAACTACTTAATGCTTTGCCTGATCATCCTCTTAAGAAAAATGAAATACTTGATATCTTTTATTATGGACTAACTGATGCTTCTAGGGACTTCCTAGATAGTTGTGCTGGTTGTGTTTCTAGGGAACGAACTATTGGACAAGCCGAAGAATTATTGAATAACATATTGAAGAACTACGATGATTGGACTCTTCATGAACCACCGCCTAAACCCACTCCGAAGAAGAGGGGTATATTATATCTCGGTCCTGAAGATATGCAAGAGGCAAAGAAATCTATGAAGGAAAAATGTATTAAGGCCAAGGATGTTAAAAATTTACCTCCTATTGAAGAAATACATGGGCTTAATACACCACCAATGCCTAAGGTGGTAGAGTTAAATTCTCTTATGAAGTTTAATGATAATGATAATCCTCACAATATGCATCCTAGTCAATGCCTTTATGAGTTTGAAAACTACATTAGAAAACAAGACCACTTTAATGCAAATGTTATGAAACAATTGAAATACAATTCTGATATGATTGCTCGCTTGAATGACTTGTTATTTAGATATCAAATGATGTTAGAGGTGTTGGAAAGCATGCTTCTATGGTTCAAACTCGGTTAGAACAAGTTGCTAAATCTCAAAGAGAATTGCTTGATGAAATGAATAATAATATGCATGACTTTGTTGTTAGAGTTGCAACTAGAGGAGGTAAATCACTCAGGAACCACTTTACCCCGAGGAACACCCAAAAAGAATAGAACGGGATTCACAAAGAGCTAACACTGGTGCACCTAGTCCTTCTAAAAAGAAAAAGAAAAAGATAGGACTTTGCATACTTCTAGTGAACTTGAAATAGAGAAACCTCCTGATAATGATAATGAAGTTTCTATCTCTGATGTTGAAACTCAGTCTAGGAATGAACATCCACCTAGAGATAATGAAAAAGATAATGTTGATGTTCATGAAGACTCTCAACCCAATAATAAAGAACATGACAATGATGTTGAGATAGAACCACCTGTTGATCTTGATAACCCACAACCTAAGAATAAAAGGTATGATAAAAATGACTTCATTGCTAGAAAACACGGTAAAGAAAGAGAACCGTGAGTTCAAAAACCTATGCCTTTTCCACCCAAGTCAACTAAAAAGAATGATGATGAATAATTTGAACGCTTTGCTGAAATGCCGAGGCCAGTCTTTTTGTGTACTCGCTTGACTGATATCTTGAAAATGCCTCCTTATGCAAAGTATATGAAAGATATCATCACCAAAAAGAGAAAAATATCGAAAGCTAAAATCTCCACTATGCTTGATAATTACACTTTTAAAAATGGAGTACCTAAAAACTTGGAGATCCGGGAATACCAACTATACCTTGCTCCATCAAAAAGAATTATGTGAAAACTGCTTTGTGTGATTTAGGAGCTAGTGTTATTGTTATGTCTTTCTCTTTATATAAAAGACTTGATTTGAATAAACTCACACCTAATGAAATATCTTTGCAAATGGCTGACAAATCAACTGCCATACCTATCGGTATTGGTGAGGATGTGCCCGTTGTTGTTGCTAATGTTACTATTTTGACTGACTTTGTTATACTTGAGATGCCCAAGGACAACAACATGTCGATTATCCTTGGTAGACCCTTCTTGAATACTGCAGGGGTTGTTATTGATTGCAATGAAATCAAGGTCACTTTTCATATCAATGGTAATGAGCATACGGTGCACTTTCCGAAGAAACAATTCCAAGTGAATGGTATTAATGTTATTGAAAAATCTCCGACAATCACTATTGGAAGTTTTCAAATACCTCTACCTACTGTCAAAAAGAAATATGAAATGCTTATTGTTGGGGACATTCATATCCCCATTGAGGTAACTTAGTGATTTATGAATGTTCTTCAGTTTCATGCCAATCGGAAGTGGTTGTTAATAAGACTTGATCAACCTTATTAATGGATCATTTTTGAACGGTATGAAGTTGATGAATTTAGTAAGCACTACCTTATGTCCCTACTTTTTATTCTCTTTTTTATTATTTAAATAAAATAAAATGCCATGTTTTGTCTGTTTTCTGATTTACCCGTGCAATAAAAAATGACCCAAAATAAAAGTTCTCAGAATGCCCTAAAAAATCAATACGATTTTTTTTGAATTTTTCTGAATTTTGGTGCAAATAATACCAAAGGAAGGTGCACCAGGTGGGCACAACCCACCTGGGCGCGCCAGGACCCCCAGGAGCGTCCTAGTGGGTTGTGGTCCCCACGTGGGCCCCCTCACTTATCTATTTATACCACATCATCACCTACCTCCAGAAAAAAAATCTTCAGTGCTCTCCCTCTCCCGTGTTCTTGCTCTCAAACCAGCGAATTTTGATCTCTTTGCTCGAAGCTTCATTTCCGAAACTGTTTCGGGGGATTGTTGCTTGGTATATGACTCCACCATTTATCCAATTAGTTTTTGTTTTAGTGGTTTATATTTTGAATTATTAGCTACTCTTGGTGTTGCTGTGGATGAGCTTGCGTGTTGAATTCTTAGTGTTCTAAGTAGTTTGAATGCTTGCTTTGGCCTCCATGTATCCCTATGAGTAGTTGGTATCATTCTTGTGAAGTTTTGTTGAGAAACTTTTGTGGGCTAATACATTTCAGAATTTTGTTCATAGGAAAACCATGAATATCTTTAGGAAGTTTGGCTCCAAGAAGAACTCCAAGGGTGTTATTGGGGAGTCATCTGATAGTGATCTCCATCCTCGGAGGTTAGCGGAAGTACAGTCGTGTGAATGGCCGCACACCCCATTCCTGGAAGAGGCTGGGATCCTTCAGGAGTTCATGCAATATGCTGCTAATGCCGGCCTCACCGACTTCATCGCAGATGAGTGTGAACAGCACCAAATCCTCACAAATATCTTTGTTCAGAGTTTTACTTTCCTGCCTAGGAATAATCCTCCTGAAGTGAGCTTCGATTTATATGCTGAAAACCATCAGATACCACTTACTGAATTTTGTAACATATGCATGATCCCTTCTGATGGGAGCTTAGCCGAGCCTAGGCCGATTGAGTTTGAGGCCTTTTATTGCACTTTGACAATGGGAGATCAGAGAGGGGTGTCAGCTTCTACTGCCACTGGCTTGCATTTTCCTGTTGTTCGTTACTTTGCTCTTTTCATTGCAAAATGATTGCTTGCTAGGGAGAAAGTGGGTGCACTTAGTTCACCAGACCTTGCTGTTTTGCGTCGCGCGTTAGAGGGCGACAACACTTATAGCTTGGGAGCTATTGTGGCTTGTCGCCTCCACCTTAATAAATCCAAGGGTAAAATTCATGGTGGGATTTATGCTACTCGTTTGGAGGATCACTTCGAGGTCGAGATACGCCATCATGACTACCCTCTGACCAAGGTTTACTTAGACCGTGCTGCTATGGATCACCACCATTTTACCGATGATAAATCCCCTGATATTCCTATTCCATATAACCTTGTTTTTAGAATTGAAACTCATGATATTATTCCGTTGCCTGCTCCTGCTTTGTTCGATTCTGTTGCCAGAGGCAAATATAGGATTATGTCTGCGGACATCATCGCCTACCGGAACGCTCAGGCTGCTACAGAGGCGGAGGAGGAACCTCCGCAGTGGGATCAGTGGATGCCCGCTCCTCAGTACCCCTACTACCATCCAGACTACTAATCATCTACCAAGTTAGGCCAAAAGCCTAAGCTTGGGGGAGTATGTGTTTCCCACCGATATTACATTCATGTCCACTTATTCCATCTTGTTGGTGTTCACACTTTTCCATTGTATCATCCATGCTTAGATTTATTTTTCTTGCTTTCTTCTTGTGTGTTTGAAAAACTTTAGAAAAACAAAAAAAATAGTTGTAGCTAGTTTAATTTCCACACATGCTTAGTAGTAATATTAAAAAGAAAACCCAAAAAGATTTCCTTGTTCTTCTTTTGCTTGTTGGGAGCTTTCCCGTATAAATAGTTTTTCTTGTTTTTCCTTTTTATTTGCTTGTTCAAGAAAACCTAAAACTTCAAAAATATTTCAGTGTGTTTCTCTGAACTTCTTTTCCTTTTATTCGAGTTGTGCCAAGGAGAAGACCACGATGAAAATGTTGAGTGGCTCTCATATGAATAACTGTTGAATTAATAAAGAGCCCAATTTACCTTGTCTTCTCCCGTTGAATAAAATGTTTTGCAGATTCCAACTTAGTCCATGGCACTCTTGCACTATTATTATTTTCACATCGTTCTATCATGCAAGTGAAAGGCAATAATGACGACATTCGATGAACTGGCTGTGGTAGAGAGAAACTGGTATGAACTCGACTTGTTCTGTTTGTGTAAATATGTTTAACCTAGTATCCACGATTCAGCCCATTATGATTAAACATGTTTGCAATGACAATTAGAGATTATAGTTTCTCATGCCATGCATAAGTAGTTGGGAGTGAATAATGATTTATCTTGGATACCAACATTGCGTTAAAATGATTATGATGTAGTATGATGATATGGTATCCTCCTCTGAATGTTCAAGTGGCTTGACTTGGTACATGTTCATGCATGTAGTTGAATCAAAACCAACATAGCCTCTATGATATTTATGTTCATGGTGTTCATATCCTACTCATGCTAATGTCAAATGTTACTTATGCATAATGCATGATCATGATCGTTGTTGCTCTCTAGCTGGCCGCTTCTCAATATAATTGCTAGCCTTCGCCTGTACTAAGTGGGAATTCTGCTTGTACATCAAAAATCTTGAACCCAAAGTTATTCCAGATGAGTCCACCATACCTACCTATATACAGTATTACCCTGCCGTCGTAAGTAAATTTACATGTGCCACCTCTAAAAACTTCTTAAAAATTATCTTTTTTGTGTGCCTGGATCATTCATGGAACGACAGGAGGTGGTTGGTATCTTCCATGCTTAAGCGGGTTATTCTTAGGTCGAGTGTTTATTCACTCACCATCGCACGAGAAAAGGGAGGTAATAGGGATGCCTAGTCCCAAACTACAAAATACAAAAAGAGTTAATCGATTGAATAATCAAACAAAAACTCCCAATGGATTCAAAACCTTTACTTTTTATCGCTTGGGAACCACCACTAGCTTATTTAGCATGGGAGATATTGATAACTGATAGTCGAGAAGTAAATGAGAAGGGTGCATGTCTCAAAATATCATTTATCTCTGTTTTAAAACTTGAGCTTTGGCACCTCTGCAAATCACTACTCCCCTCTGCGAAGGGACTATCTATTTACTTTTATGTTGTGTCATCACCTTCTAAAACAAGCGCTAGAACCTGAGAGCACATCTGTCATGACTTATGCATTGTGTGTAGCTAATGTTGGGTGCATCATGACAAGATCTTTTCTACCATGAATTACAATGTTTAGTCGCTGCTTAGACTTTGGAGGTGCTCTACATTTACGTTTTGCGGTCTTAGAAAGGGCTAGCGAGATACCACTATTGTCATATTATATCATGGTTGTTTTGACAACGTGTTGCCGTTTGAGATGTCTTATTATTGCTCGCTAGCTGATTATGTCATTGATATGAGTTAATATAATCTTTAAGAGTTATTGTCGGCATGGTTAGTTATAATGTTGGCTGAAAACCTGGGTTCTATTTGATGTCTACTACACAACCTTCTTCTTGTAGACGTTGTTGGGCCTCCAAGTGCAGAGGTTTGTAGGACAGTAGCAAATTTCCCTCAAGTGGATGACCTAAGGTTTATCAATCCGTAGGAGGCGTAGGATGAAGATGGTCTCTCTCAAGCAACCCTGCAACCAAATAACAAGGAGTCTCTTGTGTCCCCAACACACCCAATACAATGGTAAATTGTATAGGTGCACTAGTTCGGCGAAGACATGGTGAAACAAGTGGTATATGGATAGTAGATAAAGGTATTTGTAATCTGAAATAATAAAAACAGCAAGGTAGCAAGTGATAAAAGTGAGCGTAAATGGTATTGCAATGTGTGGAAACAAGGCCAAGGGTTCATACTTTCGCTAGTGTAAGTTCCCTCAACAATACTAACATAATTGGATCACATAACTATCCCTCAACATGCAACAAAGAGTCACTCCAAAGTCACTAATAGCGGAGAACGAATGAAGAGATTATCGTAGGGTACGAAACCACCTCAAAGTTATTCTTTCCAATCAATTCGTTGGGCTATTCCTATAAGTGTCACAAACAGCCCTAGAGTTCGTACTAGAATAACACCTTAAGACACAAATCAACCAAAACCCTAATGTCACCTAGATACTCCAATGTCACCTCAAGTATCCGTGGGTATGATTATACGATATGCATCACACAATCTCAGATTCATCTACTCAACCAACACATAGGACCTCAAAGAGTGCCCCAAAGTTCTACCGGAGAATCACGATGAAAACGTGTGCCAACCCCTATGCATAGGTTCATGGGCGGAACCCGCAAGTTGATCACCAAAACATACATCAAGTGAATCACGTGATATCCCACTGTCACCACAGATATCCATGGCAAGACATACATCAAGTGTTCTCAAATCTTTAAAGACTCAATCCGATAAGATTACTTCAAAGGGGAAACTCAATTGATTACAAGAGAGAAGAGGGGGAGGAGAAACATAAGATCCAACTATAATAGCAAAGCTCGCGATACATCAAGATCGTGCCAAATCAAGAACACGAGAGAGAGAGAGAGAGAGAGATCAAACACATAGCTACTGGTACATACCCTCAGCCCCGAGGGAGAACTACTCCCTCCTCGTCATGGAGAGCACCGGGATGATGAAGATGGCCACCGAGGAAGGATTCCCCCTCCAGCAGGGTGCCGGAACGGGTCTAGATTGGTTTTCGGTGGCTACGGAGGCTTCTGGCGGTGGAACTCCTGATCTATTGTGCGTTTTGGAAGTTTTACGATACGTAGGTATATATGGGTACAAGGGGTACGTCGGTGGACCGAAGGGGGGGGGCACGAGGCAGGGGGGCGCGCCCCAGGGGGGTGGTCGCGCCCCTACCCTCGTGAGCACCTCCTTCATCTTCTGACGTAGGGTCCAAGTCTATCCGATAGGTTTCCTTCCAAAACTAACTTCTCCAGTTGATTTTGTTCCGTTTTGACTCCGTTCTCGAAACACTGAAATAGGCATAAAACAGGAAATCTGGCTGGGCCTCCGGTTAATAGGTTAGTCCCAAAAATAATATAAAAGTGGAAAATAAAGCCCAATATTTCCCAAAACAGTAGATAATATAGCATGGAGCAATCAAAAATTATAGATATGTTGGAGACGTATCAAGCATCCCCAAGCTTAATTCATGCTCGTCCTCGAGTAGGTAAATGATAAAAAAAATTGATGTGGAATGCTAGTTGGCATAATTTCAATGTAATTCTTCTTACTTGTGATATGAATATTCAGATCTGAAAGATTCAAGACAAAAGTTCGTATTGACATAAAAATAATAATACTTCAAGCATACTAACTAAGCAATTATGTCTTCTCAAAATAACATGGCCAAAGAAAGCTATCCCTACAAAATCATATAGTCTGGCTATGCTCCATCTTCACCACACAACGTATTCAAATCATGCACAACCCCGATGACAAGCCAAGCAATTGTTTCATACTTTTGATGTTCTCAAACTTTTTCAATCTTCACGCAATACATGAGCGTGAGCCATGGATATAGCACTATAGGTGGAATAGAATGGTGGTTGTGGAGAAAACAAAAAGGAGAAGATAGTCTCACATCAACTAGGCGTATCAACGGGCTATAGAGATGCCCATTAATAGATATCAATGTGAGTGAGTAGGGATTGCCATGCAACGGATGCACTAGAGCTATAAGTATATGAAAGCTCAACAGAAGAAATTAGTGGGTGTGCATCCAACTTGCTTGCTCACGAAGACCTAGGGCATTTTGAGGAAGCCCATCATTGGAATATACAAGCCAAGTTCTATAATGAAAGATTCCCACTAGTATATGAAAGTGACAACATAGGAGACTCTCTATCATGAAGATTACGGTGCTACTTTGAAGCACAAGTGTGGTAAAAGGATAGTAGCATTGCCCCTTCTCTCTTTTTCTCTCATTTTTTATTTTTTTGGGCCTTATCTTTTTTTATGGCCTCTTTTCTTTTATTTTTTTATTTGGGCTTCTTTGGCCTCTTTTATTTATTTATTTTCGTCCGGAGTCTCATCCCGACTTGTGGGGGAATCATAGTCTCCATCATCCTTTACTCACTGGGACAATGCTCTAATAATGATGATCATCACACTTTTATTTTTCTTACAACTCGATACTTAGAACAAAATATGACTCTATATGAATGCCTCCGGCTGTGTACCGGGATGTGCAATGACTCATGAGTGACATGTATGGAAGAATTATGAACGGTGGCTTTGCCACAAATACGATGTCAACTACATGATCTTGCAAAGCAATATGACAATGATGAAGCGTGTCATAATAAAGGAACTGTGTAAAGTTGCATGGCAATATATCTCGGAATGGCTATGGAAATGCCATGATAGGTAGGTATGGTGGCTTTTTTGAGGAAGGATATGGTAGGTGTATGATACCGGCGAAAGGTACGCGGTATTAGAGAGGCTAGCAATGGTGGAAGGGTGAGAGTGCGTATAATCCATGGACTCAACATTAGTCATAAAGAACTCACATACTTGTTGCAAAAATCTATTAGTTATCAAAGAAAAGTACTACGCGCATGCTCCTAGGGGGATAGATTGGTAGGAAAAGACCATCGCTCGTCCCCGACCGCCACTCATAAGGAGGACAATCAATAAATAAATTATGCTCCGACTTCATCACATAATGGTTCACCATACGTGCATGCTACGGGAATCACAAACTTTAACACAAGTATTTCTCAAATTCACAACTACGCAACTAGCATGACTCTAATATTACCATCCTCATATCTCAAAACAATCATCAAGTATCAAACTTCTCTTAGTATTCAACACACTCATAAGAGAATGTTATTATTCTTGAATACCTAGCATATTAGGATTTTAAGCAAATTACCATGCTATTTAAGACTCTCAAAATAATATAAGTGAAGCATGAGAGTTCATCTATTTCTTCAAAATAAAACTACCACCATGCTCTAAAAGATATAAGTGAAGCACTAGAGCAAATGACAAACTACTCCAAAAGATATAAGTGAAGATTAATGAGTAGTTGAATAATTATGCAACTATGTGAAGACTCTCTAGCATTTAATAATTTCAGATCTTTTTATTATATTCAAACAGCAAGCAAAGCAAAATAAAATGACATTCTAAGAATAGCAAACATCATGTGAAGAAGCAAAAACTTAGGATCAACCGATACTAACCGATAGTTGTTGAAGAAGAAGGGTGGGATGCCAACCGGGGCATCCCCAAGCTTAGATGCTTGAGACTTCTTGAAATATTATCTTGGGGTGCCTTGGGCATCCCCAAGCTTGAGCTTTTGTGTCTCATTAATTCCTCTCATATCACGGTCTCCCTAAATCTCAAAAGCTTCATCCACACAAAACTCAACAAGGACTCGTGAGATAAGTTAGTATAAACCATTGCCAAAACCTTATCATACTCTACTGTAGCGAATCCCTAAAATTATTATTCAACATTGCATACTAAATGTCTCTGCATATTTAATAGTCCTATCCTCAAATAGAATCATTAAAGAAGCAAACATATGTAAACAATGCAAACATAACAGCAATCTGCCTAAACAGGACAGTCTGTAAAGAATGCAGCAACATCCATACTTCCTTAGCTCCAAAAATTACGAAAGAAAATTACCACTGTATTAAATTTATCAGAGCTTAATATGCAAAAGGTTTCATCATTTTATCACATTCTGACTTTTCTAGGGAATTATTGCAACAGCGGTAAACTTTCTGTTTTCAAACAGCAACATGTATACTTGTAACATAGGCATAGTAAAGGCTATCAATGCCACTTTTATTGAAATAAAAGATGCAAAATATTGTTCTAAATAACACCAAGCAAATCCTAAAAAAATAAATTGACGCTCCAAGCAAAACACATATCATGTGGCGAATAAAAATATAGCTCCAAGTAAAGTTACCGATGAACGAAGACGAAAGAGGGGATGCCTTCCGGGGCATCCCCAAGCTTAGGCTCTTGGTTGTCCTTGAATATTATCTTGGGGTGCCTTGGGAATCCCAAATCTTAGGATCTTACCACTCCTTGTTCCATAGTCCATCGAATTCTTACCCAAAACTTGAAAACTTCACAACACAAAACTTAAAGTAGAAAACTCGTAAGCTCCGTTAGTATAAGAAAGTAAATCACCAGTTCATGGTACTTTAATGAACTCATTCTTTATTTATATTGGTGTTAAAAATACTGTATTCTAACTTCTCTATGGTTTATAAACTATTTTACTAGCCATAGATTCATCAAAATAAGTAAACAACACACGAAAAACAGAATCTGTCAAAAACAGAACAGTCTGTAGTAATCTGAATAAAACGTATACTTATGGAACTCATAAAATTCTAAAAAAAATTTCTGGACCTGAGTAATTTATCTATTAATCATATGCAAAAAGAATTAACTAAATATCACTCTCCAAATAAAAATGGCAGCAATTCTCGTGAGCGCTAAAGTTTCTGTTTTTGACAGCATGATCAACAAGACTTTCCCCAAGTCTTCCCAAAGGTTCTACTTGGCACAAACACTAATTAAAAGCATAAAACCACATCTAAACAGAGTCTAGATGAATTATTTATTACTAAACAGGAACAAAAAGCAAGGAATAAAAATAAAGTTGGGTTGTCTCCCAACAAGCGCTATTGTTTAACGCCCCTAGCTAGGCATGATGATTTCAATGATGCTCACATAAAGGATAAGAATTGAAACATAAAGAGAGCATCATGAAGAATATAACTAAAACATTTAAGCCTAACCCACTTCCTATGCATAGTGATTTTGTGAGCAAACAACTTATGGGAACAATAATCAACTAGCATAGGAGGGCAAAACAAGCATAACTTCGAAACTTTAAGCACATAGAGAGGAAACTTGATATTATTGCAATTCCTACAAGCATATATTCCTCCCTCATAATGATTTTCAGTAGCATCATGAATGAATTCAACAATATAACCAGTACCTAAATCATTCTTTTCATGATCTACAAGCATAGAAAATTTATTACTCTCCACATAAGCAAAATTCTTCTCAAGAATGATAGTGGGAGCAAACTCAACAAAATAACTATCATGTGATTGAAAATTAAGATCAAGATGACAAGTTTCATGGTTATCATTATTCTTTAAAGCATACGTGTCATCACAATAATCATCATAGATAGGAAGCATGCTTTCATCATAGTAAATTTGCTCATCAAAGCTTGGGGGACAAAAAATATCATCTTCATCAAACATACCTTCCCCAAGCTTGTGGCTTTGCATATCATTAGCATCATGGATATTCAAGGAATTCATACTAACAACATTGCAATCATGCTCATCATTCAAATATTTAGTGCCAAACATTCTAATGCATTCTTCTTCTAGCACTTGAGCACAATTATCGGAATCCTTATTCTCATGATAGATATTAAAAAGATAAAGCGTAAGAGGCAAACTTAATTCCATTTTTTGTAATTTTCTTTTATAAACTAAACTAGTGATAAAAAAAGAAACTAAAAGACTCAATTGCAAGATCTAAAGATATACCTTCAAACACTCACCTCCCCAGCAACGGCGCCAGAAAAGAGCTTGATGTCTAATACACAACCTTCTTCTTGTAGACGTTGTTGGGCCTCCAAGTGGAGAGGTTGTAGGACAGTAGAAAATTTCCCTCAAGTGGATGACCTAAGGTTTATCAATCCGTAGGAGGCATAGGATGAAGATGGTATCTCTCAAGCAACCCTGCAACCAAATAACAAAGAGTCTCTTGTGTCCCCAACACATCCAATACAATGGTAAATTGTATAGGTGCACTAGTTTGGCGAAGAGATGGTGAAACAAGTGGTATATGGATAGTAGATAAAGGTATTTGTAATCTGAAATAATAAAAACAGCAAGGTAGCAAGTGATAAAAGTGAGTGTAAACGGTATTGCAATGTGTGGAAACAAGGCCTAGGGTTCATACTTTCGCTAGTGTAAGTTCCCTCAACAATACTAACATAATTGGATCACATAAATATACCTCAACATGCAACAAAGAGTCACTCCAAAGTCACTAATAGCGGAGAATGAACGAACGAAGAGATTATCGTAGGGTATGAAACCACCTCAAAGTTATTCTTTCCAATCAATCCGTTGGGCTATTCCTATAAGTGTCACAAACAGCCCTAGAGTTCCTACTAGAATAACACCTTAAGACACAAATCAACCAAAACCCTAATGTCACCTAGATACTCCAATGTCACCTCAAGTATCCGTGGGTATGATTATACGATATGCATCACACAATCTCAGATTCATCTATTCAACCAACACATAGGACCTCAAAGAGTGCCCCAAAGTTCTACCGGAGAATCACGATGAAAACGTGTGCCAACCCCTATGCATAGGTTCATGGGCGGAACCCTCAAGTTGATCACCAAAACATACATCAAGTGAATCACGTGATATCCCACTGTCACCACAGATATCCACGACAAGACATACATCAAGTGTTCTCAAATCTTTAAAGACTCAATCCGATAAGATTACTTCAAAGGGGAAACTCAATTGATTACAAGAGAGAAGAGGGGGAGGAGAAACATAAGATCCAACTATAATAGCAAAGCTCGCGATACATCAAGATCGTGCCAAATCAAGAACACGAGAGAGATAGAGAGAGATCAAACACATAGCTACTGGTACATACCCTCAGCCCGAGGGAGAACTACTCCCTCCTCGTCATGGAGAGCACCGGGATGATGAAGATGGCCACCGGGGAAGGATTTCCCCCTCCGGCAGGGTGCCGGAACGGGTCTAGATTGGTTTTCGGTGGCTACGGAGGCTTCTGGCGGCGGAACTCCCGATTTATTGTGCATTTTGGAAGTTTTACGATACGTAGGTATGTATGGGTACAAGGGGTACGTCGGTGGACCGAAGAGGGGGCCACGAGGCAGGGGGCGCGCCCCAGGGGGGTGGGCGCGCCCCCTACCCTCGTGAGCACCTCCTTCATCTTCTGACGTAGGGTCCAAGTCTATCCGGTAGGTTTCCTTCCAAAAATAACTTCTCCAGTTTATTTCGTTCCGTTTTGACTCCGTTTGATATTCCTTTTCCTCGAAACACTGAAATAGGCATAAAACAACAAATCTGGGTTGGGCCTCCGGTTAATAGGTTAGTCCCAAAAATAATATAAAAGTGGAAAATAAAGCCCAATATTGCCCAAAACAGTAGATAATATAGCATGGAGCAATCAAAAATTATAGATACGTTGGAGACGTATCACTATTTAAGCTTATTTATGCAAGCAAGAGCAAAAGAGTTCGTAAAAGTTTTTCTTTTTCAGTTTCAGTTTATCAACTGAATTGCTTGAGGACAAGCAAATGTTTAAGTTTGGGGGAGTTGATACGTCTCGAGCGTATATACTTTTCCTAACACTTTTCCTCTTGTTTTGGGCTCCAATTTGCATGATTTGAATGAAACTAACCCCGGATTGACGCTGTTTTCAGCAGAACTACCACGGTGTTGTTTTTGTGCAGAAATAAATGTTCTCGGAATGGAACGAAACTTTGCAAGGATTTTTATATGAATAATAAGAATTTCTGGAGCCAAGACCCACCAGAGGGGGGCACCTGGGTGAGCACAACCCACCAGGGGGCGCCCCCTCTCCTGGCGCGCCCAGGTGGGTTATGCCCACATGGTGGCCACGCATACCCTAAAACCGACGCTATAAAATCCTATTTTTCCAGAAAAAAATCAGGGAGAAAGAATTATCATGATCCATGAGACGAAGCCGCCGTCACCTCCTGTTCTTCATCGGGAGGCCAGATCTGGAGTCCGTTTGGGGCTCCGGAGAGGGGGATCTTCATTCTTCGTCATCACCAACCCTTCTCCATCGCCAATTCCATGATGCTCCCCACCGGGAGTGAGTAATTCCTTCGTAGGTTCGCTGGTCAGTGAGGAGTTGGATGAGATTCATCATTTAATCGAGTTAGTTTTGTTAAGGCTTGATCCCTAGTATCCACTATGTTCCTAGACTGATGTTGCTATGACTTTGCCATGCTTAATGCTTGTCACTTTGGGCCCGGGTGCCATGATTTCAGATATGAACCATTTATGTTATCACCATTATATCCATGTTCTAGATTCGATCTTGCAAGTTATAGTCACCTACTACGTGTTATGATCCAGCAACCCCAGAGTGACAATAGTCGGGACCAGTCCCGGTGATGACCGTAGTTTGAGGAGTTCATGTATTCACTATGTGTTAATGCTTTGTTCCGGTTCTCTATTAAAAGGAGGCCTTAATATCCCTTAGTTTCCAATAGGACCCCACTACCACGGGAGGGTAGGACAAAAGATTTTATGCAAGTTCTTTCCATAAGCATGTATGACTATTTACGGAATACATGCCTACATTATATCGACGAACTGGGGCTAGTGTCATATCACCCTAGGTTATAACAGTCTCATGATGAATGTCATCCAACAAGTCACCGATTCAATGCCTACGAATTTATCCTATATTGTTTCTACTAAGTTACTACTGCTATCATCACTGTTACGCTTGCTACAAAATTACTGTTATCACTGTTACAGTTACTGTTGCTACTGGTATTACTATGAAAACCATCATACTACTTTGCTATTGATCACTTTTCTGCAGATAATTAAGCTCCAGGTGTGGTTGAATTGACAACGCAGCTGCTAATACCTTCAAATATTCTTTGGCTCCCCTTGTGTCGAATCTATAAATTTGGGTTGAATACTCTACCCTCGAAAACTGTTGCGATCCCCTATACTTGTGGGTTATGAGTTATCTCTTACCCGAGCCCTTTACTTATGCACTTTACTTTGTGATAGCCATATTATTTCTTGTCATATATCTTGCTATCACTTAGTTATTTATCTTGTGTAGCATAAGTTGTTAGTGCACATAGGTGAGCCTAGTTATTGTAGGTTTTGTGCCTGACAAATTAACCACTAGGCTTATTCTGAAGGAAGTATGCCGTAGAGGCAATAATAAAGTTGTTATTTATATTTCCTTATATCATGATAAATGTTTATTATTCATGCTAGAATTGTATTAACTGGAAACTTAGTACATGTGTGAATACATAGACAAACAAAATATCCCTAGTATGCCTCTACTAGACTAGCTCGTTAATCAAAGATGGTTAAGTTTCCTAGCCATAGACATGTGTTGTTATTTGATGAACGGGATCACATCATTATAGAATGATGTGATGGACAAGACCCACCTGTTAGCTTAGCACTATGATCTTTTAGTTTATTGCTATTGCTTTCTTCATGACTTATACATGTTCCTATGACTATGAGATTATGCAACTCCTGAATAATGGAGGAAACTTAGTGTGCTATCAAATGTCACAACGTAACTGGGTGATTATAAAGATGCTCTACAGGTGTCTCCGATGGTGTTGAGTTGGCATAGATTGAGATTAGTATTTGTCACTCCGATTGTTGAAGAGGTATCTATGGGCCCTCTCGGTAATGCACATCACTATAAGCCTTGCAAGCAATGTGAATACTGAGTTAGTTACAAGATGATACATTACAGAACGAGTAAAGAGACTTGCCGGTAACGAGATTGAACTCGGTATGATGATACCGAAGATCGAATCTCGGGCAAGTAACATACCGATGCCAAAGGGAACAACGTAAGTTGTTGTGCTGTTTGACCGATAAAGATCTTCATAGAATATGTAGGAGCCAATATGAGCATCCAGGTTCCGCTATTGGTTATTGACTGGAGATGTGTCTCGGTCATGTCTACATAGTTCTCGAACCCGTAGGGTCCGCACGCTTAACATTCGATGACGATTGGTATTATGAGTTTATGTGATTTGACGTACCGAAGGTTGTTCGGAGTCCTGGATGAGATCACGGACATGACGAGGAGTCTCGAAATGGTCGAGACATAAATAATGATATATTGGACCATGTTGTTCGGACACCAGAAGTGTTCTGGAGAGTTTCGGATAAAACTGGAGTGCCGAAGGGTTACCGGACCCCCCCGGGAAGTTATTGTTGGGAAACGTAGTAATTTCAAAAAAATTCCTACGCACACGCAAGATCATGGTGATGCATAGCAGCGAGAGGGGAGAGTGTGTCCACGTACCCTCGTAGACCGAAAGCGGAAGCGTTAGCACAACGCGGTTGATGTAGTCGTATGTCTTCACGATCCAACCGATCAAGTACCGAATGCACAACACCTCCGAGTTCTGCACACGTTCAACTCAATGACATCCCTCGAACTCTGATGTAGCCGAGCTTTGAGGGAGAGTTCCGTCAGCACGACGGTGTGTTGACGATGTTGATGTTCTACCGTTGCAGGGCTTCGCCTAAGCACCGCTACGATATTATCGAGGTGGACTATGGTGGAGAGGGGCACCGCACATGGCTAAAAGATCCAAGGGATCAATTGTTGTGTCTATGGGGTGCCCCTCTCCTCCGTATATAAAGGAGGGGAGGAGAGGCTGGCCAGGGGGAGGAGGCGCGCCCAAGGGGGGAGTCCTACTCCCATCGGGAGTAGGACTCCTCCTTTTCCTATTTGGAGAGGGAGAGGGAAGGAAGAGGAAGGAGAGAGGAAGGAAAGGGGGGTCGGGCCCCCTCCCAATTCGGATTGGGCTTGGGGGGGGCACCCCCTCCCTTGCTCCTTTCCCCTCCTTTCCACTAAAGCCCATTAAGGCCCATATACCTCCCCGGGGGTTCCGATAACCTCCCGGTGCTCCGGTATTATTCCGATCTCACCCGGAACCATTCCGGTATCCAAATATAGTCGTCCAATATATCGATCTTTATGTCTCGAACATTTCGAGACTCCTCGTCATGTCCATGGTCACATCCGGGACTCTGAACTACCTTTGGTACATCAAAAACCATAAACTCATAATATAACCGTCATCGAACTTTAAGCGCGCAGACCCTACGGGTTTGAGAACTATGTAGACATGACCGAGACACGTCTCCGGTCAATAACCAATAGCGGAACCTGGATGCTCATATTGGCTCCTACATATTCTACGAAGATCTTTATCGGTCAAAACGCATAACAACATACGTTTGTTCCCTTTGTCATCGGTATGTAACTTGCCCGAGATTCGATCGTCAGTATCTCAATACCTAGTTCAATCTCGTTACCGGCAAGTCTCTTTACTCGTTCCGTAACACATCATCCCGCAACTAACTCATTAGTTGCAATGCTTGCAAGGATTAAGTGATGTGTATTACCGAGTGGGCCCAGAGATACCTCTCCGACAATCGGAGTGACAAATCCTAATCTCGAAATACGCCAACCCAACAAGTACCTTCGGAGACACCTGTAGAGCACCTTTATAATAACCCAGTTACGTTGTGACATTTGGTAGCACACAAAGTGTTCCTCCGGTAAACGGGAGTTGCATAATCTCATAGTCATAGGAACATGTATAAGTCATGAAGAAAGCAATAGCAACAAACTAAACGATCAAGTGCTAAGCTAACGGAATGGGTCAAGTCAATCACATCATTCTCCTAATGATGTGATCTCATTAATCAGATGACAACTCTTTGTCTATGGCTAGGAAACATAATCATCTTTGATCAACGAGCTAGTCAAGTAGAGGCATACTAGTGACACTCTGTTTGTCTATGTATTCACACATGTATTATGTTTCCGGTTAATACAATTCTAGGATGAATAATAAACATTTATCATGATATAAGGAAATAAATAATAACTTTATTATTGCCTCTAGGGCATATTTCCTTCAGTCTCCCTCTTGCACTAGAGTCAATAATCTAGATTACACAGTAATGATTCTAACACCCATGGATCCTTGGTGCTGATCATGTTTTGCTCGTGGAAGAGGCTTAGTCAATGAGTCATCAACATTTAGATCCGTATGTATCTTGCAAATCTCTATGTCTCCCACCTGGACTTGATCCCGGATGGAGTTGAAGTGTCTCATGATGTGCTTGGTTCTCTTGTGAAATCTGGATTCCTTTGCCAAAGCAATTGCACCAGTATTGTCACAAAAGATTTTCATTGGACCCGATGCACTAGGTATGACACCTAGATCGGATATGAACTCCTTCATCCAGACTCCTTCATTTGCTGCTTCCGAAGCAGCTATGTACTCCGCTTCACCTGTAGATCCCGCTACGACGCTTTGTTTAGAACTGCACCAACTGACAGCTCCACCATTTAATAAAAACACGTATCCGGTTTGCGATTTAGAATCTTCCGGATCAGTGTCAAAGCTTGCATCGACATAACCATTTACGACGAGCTCTTTGTCACCTCCATAAATGAGAAACACATCCTTCGTCCTTTTCAGGTATTTCAGGATGTTCTTGACCACTGTCCAGTGATCCACTCCTGGATTACTTTGGTACCTCCCTCCTAAACTAATAGCAAGGCAGACATCAGGTCTGGTACACAACATTGCATACATGATAGAGCCTATGGCTGAAGCATAGGGAACATCTTTCATTTTCTCTCTATCTTCTGCAGTGGTCGGGCATTGAGTCTTACTCAACTTCACACCTTGTAACACAGGCAAGAACCCTTTCTTTGCTTGATCCATTTTGAACTTATTCAAAACTTTGTCAAGGTATGTGCTTTATGAAAGTCCAATTAAGCGTCTCGATCTATCTCTATAGATCTTGATGCCCAATATATAAGCAGCTTCACCGAGGTCTTTCATAGAAAAACTCTTATTCAAATATCCTTTTATGCTATCCAGAAATTCTATATCATTTCCAATCAACAATATGTCATCCACATATAATATTAGAAATGCTACAGAGCTCCCACTCACTTTCACTTTCTTGTAAATACAGGCTTCTCTAAAAGTCTGAATAAAACCATATGCTTTGATCACATAATCAAAATGTTTATTCCAACTCCGAGAGGCTTGCACCAGTCCATAAATGGATCACTGGAGCTTGCACACTTTGTTAGCACCCTTTGGATCGATAAAACCTTCAGGTTGTATCATATACAACTCTTCTTCCAGAAATCCATTCAGGAATACAGTCTTTACGTCCATTTGCCAAATTTCATAATCATAAAATGCGGCAATAGCTAACATGATTCAGACGGACTTAAGCATCGCTACGGGCGAGAAGGTCTCATCGTAGTCAACTCCTTGAACTTGTCGAAAACCTTTCGCAGCAAGTTGAGCTTTGTAGACAGTAACATTACCATCAGCGTCTGTCTTCTTCTTGAAGATCCATTTATTCTCGATGGCTTGCCGATCATCGGGCAAGTCAACCGAAGTCCACACTTTGTTCTCATACATGGATCCCATCTCATATTTCATGGCCTCAAGCCATTTTGCGGAATCTGGGCTCATCATCGCTTCCTCATAGTTCGTAGGTTCATCATGGTGTAGTAACATAACCTCTAGAACAAGATTACCGTACCACTCTGGTGCGGTTCTTACTCTGGTTGACCTACGAGTTTTGGTAGTAACTTGATCAGAAGTTTCATGATCATCATCATTAGCTTCCTCACTAATTGGTGTAGATGTCACAGGAACCGGTTTCTGTGATGAACTACTTTCCAATAAGGGAGCAGGTACAATTACCTCATCAAGTTCTACTTTCCTCCCACTCACTTCTTTCGAGAGAAACTCCTTCTCTAGAAAGGATCCATTCTTAGCAACGAATGTCTTGCCCTTGGATCTATGATAGAAGGTGTACCCAACTGTTTCTTTTGGGTATCTTATGAAGACACATTTCTCCGATTTGGGTTCGAGCTTATCAGGTTGAAGCTTTTTCACATAAGTGTCGCAGCCCCAAGCTTTAAGAAACGACAACTTTGGTTTCTTGCCAAACCATAGTTCATAAGGTGTCGTCTCAACGGATTTTGATGGTGCCCTATTTAACGTGAATGCGGCCGTCTCTAAAGCATAACCCCAAAATGATAGCGGTAAATCAGTAAGAGACATCATAGATCGTATCATATCTAGTAAAGTACAATTACGACATTCGGACACACCATTACGCTGTGGTGTTCCGGGTGGCGTGAGTTGCGAAACTATTCGGCATTGTTTCAAATGTAGACCAAGCTCATAACTCAAATATTCTCCTCCACGATCAGATCGTAAAAACTTTATTTTCTTGTTCCGATGATTTTCAACTTCACTCTGAAATTCTTTGAACTTTTCAAATGTTTCAGACTTATGTTTCATTAAGTAGATATACCCATATCTGCTTAAATCATCTGTGAAGGTGAGAAAATAATGATACCCGCCGCGAGCCTCAACATTCATTGGACCACATACATCAGTATGTATGATTTCCAACAAATCAGTTGCTTGCTCCATAGTTCCGAAGAATGGCGTTTTAGTCATCTTTCCCATGAGGCATGGTTCACAAGTACCAAGTGATTCCAAAAGTCCTTCAGTATGGAGTTTCTTCATGCGCTTTATACCAATATGACCCAAACGGAAGTGCCACAAATAAGTTGCACTATCATTATCATCTCTGCATCTTTTGGCTTCAATATTATGAATATGTGTATCACTACTATCGAGATTCATCAAAAATAGACCACTCTTTAAGGGTGCATGACCATAAAAGATATTACTCGTATAAATAGAAAAACCATTATTCTTAGATTTAAATGAATAACCGTCTCGCATTAAACAAGATCCAGATATAATGTTCATGCTCAACACTGGCACCAAATAACAATTATTTAGGTCTAAAACTAATCCCGAAGGTAGATGTAGAGGTAGCGTGCCAACGGCGATCACATCGACTTTGGAACCATTTCCCATGTGCATCGTCACCTCGTCCTTAGCAAGTGTTCGCTTAATCCATAGTCCCTGTTTTGAGTTGCAAATATTACCAACAGAACTAGTATCAAATACCCAGGTGCTACTGCGAGCTCTGGTAAGGTACACATCAATAACATGCATATCACATATACCTTATTTCACCTTGCCATCCTTCTTATCCGCCAAATACTTGGGGCAGTTCCGCTTCCAGTGACCAGTCTGTTTGCAGTAGAAGCACTCAGTCTCAGGCTTAGGTCCAGACTTGGGTTTCTTCTCCTGAGCAGCAACTTGCTTGCTGTTCTTCTTGAAGTTCCCCTTCTTTTTCCCTTTGCCCTTTTTCTTGAAACTAGCGGTCTTATTGACCATCAACACTTGATGCTCCTTTTTGATTTCTACCTCCGCAGCCTTTAGCATTGCGAAGAGCTCGGGAATTGTCTTATTCATCCCTTGCATATTATAGTTCATCACGAAGCTTTTGTATCTTGGTGGCAGTGATTGAAGAACTCTGTCAATGAAACTATCAATAGGAAGATTAACTCCCAGTTGAGTCAAATGATTATGATACCCAGACATTTTGAGTATATGCTCACTGACAGAACTATTCTCCTACATGTTGCAGCTACAGAACTTATTGGAGACTTCATATCTCTCAATCCGGGCATTTGCTTGAAATATTAATTTCAACTCCTGGAACATCTCATATGCTCCATGACGTTCAAAGCGTCGTTGAAGTCCCGGTTCTAAGCCGTAAAGCATGGCACACTGAACTATCGAGTAGTCATCAGCTTTGCTCTGCAAGGTGTTCATAACATCTGGTGTTGCTCCTGCAGCAGGTTTGGCACTCAGCGGTGCTTCCAGGACGTAATTCTTCTGTGCATCAATGAGGATAATCCTCAAGTTACGGACCCAGTCCGTGTAATTGCTACCATCATCTTTCAACTTTGCTTTCTCAAGGAACACATTAAATTCAACGGAACAAGAACGCGACCATCTATCTATAACAAACATAGACATGCAAAATACTACCAGGTACTAAGTTCATGATAAATTTAAGTTCAATTAATCATATTACTTAAGAACTCCCACTTAGATAGACATCTCTCTAATCATCTAAGTGATCACGTGATCCAAATCAACTAAACCATAACCGATCATCACGTGAAATAGAGTAGTTTACAATGTCGAACATCATTATGTTGATCATATCTACTATATGATTCACCTTCAACCTTTCGGTATCAGTGTTCCGAGGCCATATCTGCATATGCTAGGCTCGTCAAGTTTAATCTGAGTATTCTGCATGTGCAAAACTGGCTTGCACCCATTGTAGATGGACGTAGAGCTTATCACACCCGATCATCACGTGGTGTCTGGGCACGACGAACTTTGGCAATGGTCCATACTCAGGGAGAACACTTTTATCTTGAAATTTAGTGAGAGATCATCTTATAAGGCTTCCGTAAATCAAAGCAAAATAAGATGCATAAAAGATAAACATCACATGCAATCAATATAAGTGATATGATATGGCCATCATCATCTTGTGCTTGTGATCTCATTCTCCGAAGCACCGTCATGACCACCATCATCACCGATACGACACCTTGATCTCCATCGTAGCATCATCGTCGTCTCGCCAACTATTGCTTCTACGACTATCGCTACCGCTTAGTGATAAAGTAAAGCAATTACAGGGCGATTGTATTGCATACAATAAAGTGACAACCGCATGGCTCCTACCAGTTGCCGATAACCCAGTTACAAAACATGATCATCCCATACAAAAAATATAGCATCATGTCTTGACCATATCACATCACAACATGCCCTGCAAAAACAAGTTAGACGTCCTCTACTTTATTGTTGCAAGTTTTACGTGGCTGCTACGGGCTGAGCAAGAACCGTTCTTACCTACGCATCAAAACCACAATGATAGTTCGTCAAGTTAGTGTTGTTTTAACCTTCTCAAGGACCGGGCGTAGCCATACTTGGTACAACTAAAGTTGGAGAAACTGACACCCGCCAGCCACGTGTGTGCAAAGCACGTCGGTAGAACCAGTCTCGCGTAAGCGTACGCATAATGTTGGTCCGGGCCGCTTCATCCAACAATACCGCCAAACCAAAGTATGACATGCTGGTAAGCAATATGACTTGTATCGCCACAACTCATTTGTGTTCTACTCGTGCATATAACATCAACGCATAAAACCAGGCTCGGATGCCACTGTTGGGAAACGTAGTAATTTCAAAAAAATTCCTACGCACACGCAAGATCATGGTGATGCATAGCAACGAGAGGGGAGAGTGTGTCCATGTACCCTCGTAGACCGAAAGCGGAAGCGTTAGCACAACACGGTTGATGTAGTCGTACGTCTTCACGGTCCTACTGATCAAGTACCGAACGCACGGCACCTCCGAGTTCTGCACACGTTCAACTCGATGACGTCCCTCGAACTCCGATCCAGCCGAGCTTTGAGGAGAGTTCCGTCAGCACAATTGTGTGGTGACGATATTGATGTTCTACCGTCGCAGGGCTTCGCCTAAGCACCGCTATGATATTATCGAGGTGGACTATGGTGGAGAGGGGCACCACACACGGCTAAAAGATCCAAGGGATCAATTGTTGTGTCTATGGGGTGCCCCTCTCCTCCGTATATAAAGGAGGGGAGGAGAGGGCCGGCCAAGGGGAGGAGGCGCGCCCAAGGGGGGAGTCCTACTCCCACTGGGAGTAGGACTCCTCCTTTTCCTATTTGGAGAGGGAGAGGGAAGGAAGAGGAAGGAGGGGGGAAGGAAAGGGGGGGTCGGCCCCCCTCCCAATTCAGATTGGGCTTGGGAGGGGGGCGCCCCCTCCCTTGCTCCTTTCCCTTCCTTTCCACTAAAGCCCATTAATGCCCATATACCTCCCGGGGGGTTCCGATAACCTCCCGGTGCTCCGGTATTATTCCGATCTCACCCGAAACCATTCCGGCATCCAAATATAGTCGTCCAATATATCGATCTTTACGTATCAAACATTTCGAGACTCCTCGTCATGTCCTTGATCACACCCGGGACTCCGAACCACCTTCGGTACATCAAAAACCATAAACTCATAATATAACAGTCATCGAACTTTAAGCGTGCGGACCCTACGGGTTCGAGAACTATGTATACATGACCGAGACACGTCTCCGGTCAATAACCAATAGCGGAACTTGGATGCTCTTATTGGATCCTACATATTCTACGAAGATCTTTATCGGTCAAACTGCATAACAACATACGTTTGTTCCCTTTGTCATCGGTATGTTACTTGCCCGAGATTCGATCATCGGTATCTCAATACCTAGTTCAATCTCGTTACCGGCAAGTCTCTTTACTCGTTCCGTAACACATCATCCCACAACTAACTCATTAGTTGCAATGCTTGCAAGGCTTAAGTGATGTGTATTACCGAGTGGGCCCAGAGATACCTCTCCGACAATCGGAGTGACAAATCCTAATCTCGAAATACGCCAACCCAACAAGTACCTTCGAAGACACCTGCAGAGCACCTTTATAATCACCCAGTTATGTTGTGACGTTTGGTAGCACACAAAGTGTTCCTCCGGTAAATGGGAGTTACATAATCTCATAGTCATAGGAACATGTATAAGTCATGAAGAAAGCAATATCAACAAACTAAACGATCAAGTGCTAAGCTAACGGAATGGGTCAAGTCAATCACACCATTCTCCTAATGATGTGATCCCGTTAATGAAATGACAACTCTTTGTCTATGGCTAGGAAGCATAACCATCTTTGATCAACGAGCTAGTCAAGTAGAGGCATACTAGTGACACTCTATTTGTCTATGTATTCACACATGTATTATGTTTCCGGTTAATACAATTCTAGCATGAATAATAAACATTTATCATGATATAATGAAATAAATAATAACTTTATTATTGCCTCTAGGGCATATTTCCTTCAGTTATGGGCCTTAGGGGAGAGAGAGGGCCGCAGGCAGGAGGTGGCGCGTGCCCCTCCCCCAAGGGGAGTCCGAATATGACAAGGAGAGGGGCCCGACCCCTCTTTACCTCTCCCTCTCCCTTTTCTTCCTTCTTCTCCTAGTTGGACTAGGAAAGGGGGAACCTACTCCTACTAGGAGTAGGATTCCCCCTCTTGGGGCGTGCCCTAGGGGCCGGCCGGCCCTCCCCTCCTCTCTCCTTTATATACGGGGGAGGGGGCACCCCATAGACACACAAGTTGGTCTTTAGTCGTGTGCGGTGCCCCCCTCCATAGTTTTCCACCTCAGTCATATTTTCGTAGTGCTAAGGCAAAGCCCTGCGTCAGTAACTTCATCATCACCGTCAACACGCCGTCGTGTTGACGAAACTCTCTCTCGGCCTCAGCTGGATCTAGAGTTCGAGGGACGTCACCGAGCTGAACGTGTGCAGATCATGGAGGTGTTGTGCGTTCGGTACTAGATCGGTTGGATCACAAAGACGTTCGACTACATCATCCGCGTTACTAAACGCTTCCGCTTTTGGTCTACGAGGGTATGTAGATACACTCTCCCCGCTCGTTGCTATGCTTCTCCTAGATAGATCTTGCGTGATCGTAGGAGTTTTTTTGAAATACTACGTTCCCCAACAGTGGCATCCGAGCCAGGTCTATGCGTAGATGTTATATGCATGAGTAGAACACAAAGATTTGTGGGCGATAATAGTCATACTACTTACCAGCATGTCATACTTTGACTCGGCGGTATTGTTGGATGAAGTGGCCCAGATCGACATTACATGACCGCGTTCATGAGACTGGTTCTACGTACGTGCTTCGCACACAGGTGGCTAGTGGGTGTCTGTTTCTCCAGCTTTAGTTGAATCGAGTGTGACTACACCCGGTTCTTGGTGAGGGTTAAAACAACACACTTGACGAAAAATCATTGTGGTTTTGATGTGTAGGTAAGAACGGTTCTTGATAGAAGCCTGTAGCAGCCACGTAAAACTTGCAACAACAAAGTAGAGGACGTCTAGCTTGCTTTTGCAGGGCTTGCTGTGATGTGATATGGTCAAGACGTGATGATATATAAATTGTTATATGAGATGATCATGTTTTGTAACAGTTATCGGCAACTGGCAGGAGCCATATGGTTGTCGCTTTATTGTATGAAATGCAATCGCCATGTAATTGCTTTACTTTATCACTAAGCGGTAGCAGTAGTCGTAGAAGCAATAATTGGCGAGACGACAATGATGCTTCGATGCAGATCAAGGTGTCAAGTCGGCGACGATGGTGATCATGACGGTGCTTTGGAGATGGAGATCAAAGGCACAAGATGATGATGGCCATATCATATCACTTATATTGATTGCATGTGATGTTTATCCTGTATGCATCTTATTTTTCTTAGTACAGCGGTAGCATTATAAGATGATCTCTCACTAAATTTCAAGGTACAAGTGTTCTCCCTGAGTATGCACCGTTGCTACAGTTCATCGTGCTGAGACACCACATGATGATCGAGTGTGATAAGCTCTACATTCACACACAACGGGTGAAAGCCAGTTTTTGCACATGCAGAATACTCGGGTTAAACTTGACGAGCCTAGCATATGCAGATATGGCCTCGGAACACTGAGACCGAAAGGTCGAGCGTGAATCATATAGTAGGTATGATCAACATAGTGATGTTCACCATTGAAAACTACTCCATCTCACGTGATGATCGGACATGGTTTAGTTGATATGGATCACGTGATCACTTAGATGATTAGAGGGATGCCTATCTAAGTGGGAGTTCTTAAGTAATATGATTAATTGAACTTTAATTTATCACGAACTTAGCACCTGGTAGTATTTTGCATGTCTATGTTGTTGTAGATAAATGGCCCGTGCTATTGTTCCATTGAATTTTAATGTGTTCCTAGAGAAAGCTAAGTTGAAAGATGGTGGTAGCAACTACACAGAATGGGTCCGTAACTTGAGGATTATCCTCATTGCTACACAGAAGAATTATGTTCTGGAAGCACCGCTAGGTGCAAGACCCGCTGCAGGAGCAACGTAGGACATTGTGAATGCCTGGCAGAGCAAAGCTGATGACAACTCGATAGTTTAGTGTGCCATGCTTTACGTCTTAGAACCGGGACTTCAACGACGTTTTGAACGTCGTGGAGCATATGAGATATTCCAGGAGTTGCAGTTAATATTTCAAGCAAATGCCCGGATTGAGAGATATGAAGTCTCCAATAAGTTCTACAACTGCAAAGTGGAGGAGAATAGTTCCGTTAGTGAGCATATACTCAGAATGTCCGGGTACCACAATCACTTGACTCAGCTGGGAGTTAATCTTCCGGTTGATAGGCTCATTGACAGAGTTCTTCAATCACTGCCACCAAGCTACAAAAGCTTCGTGATGAACTATAATATGCAAGGGATGGATAAGACAATTCCTGAGCTCTTCGCGATGCTAAAGGTTGCGGAGGTAGAAATCAAGAAGGAGCATCAAGTGTTGATGGTCAATAAGACCACTAGTTTCAAGAAGAAGGGCAAAGGGAAGAAGGGGAACTTCAAGAAGAACGGCAAGCAAGTTGCTGCTCAAGTGAAGAAGCCCAAGTCTGGACCTAAGCCTGAGACTGAGTGCTTCTACTGCAAAGGGACTGGCCACTAGAAGCGGAACTGCCCCAAGTATTTCGCGGATAAGAAGGATGGCAAAGTGAAAGGTATATTTGATATACATGTTATTGATGTGTACCTTACTAATGCTCATAGTAGCGCCTGTGTATTTGATACTGGTTCTGTTGCTCATATTTGCAACTCGAAACAGGGGCTACGTATTAAGCGAAGATTGGCTAAGGACGAGGTGATGATGCACGTGGGAAATGGTTCCAAAGTCGATGTGATCGTCGTCGGCATGCTACCTGTTGGGGATATTACTGTTGGGCGTAAACCGGCCTATTTGGGCCGGGTCAACTTCATTAGTAGTTCAAGAGTGATAAAGCCCAAGAAGGCAGATGAGGGCCTAAGGCCCGTAACCGGTTCAAGACTTGTAGCTGTAAACCGGGATTTGTATATAAACTTGTATTGTAAGTTAGGAATAAGGAGAGACCAACCCGGAATGCGAATATCGACCGGTGTTGGGACTCTGTGAACCGACGGGTGTCACCCGTGTATATAAGGGGACGACCCAGCGGTGGTTCAGAGATAGACAACAACTCGAGACATAGGCGAAGCTTGTTTGCTCCCTAGTCATCGAAACCCCATCAATTCCATCACAACTAAACGTAGGCTTTTACCTTCATCGAAGGGGCCGAACTAGTATAAACTCTCTTGCGTCCCTATGTCCGCTTTAACCCCTTCAAGCTAACCCGCCGCGATGGCTCCACGACTATGTCCTTTCTCTAGGACATCTGCCGTGACAAAACCACGACAGTTGGCGCCCACCGTGGGGCCATCGCACGATGGTTTCCGGTTCTTGGAGGGCCGCTTTGAAGGACTCGAGGGCTACGCTGTAGGCCGGATGGCTAAGAGTCGTCGCGGCAAGTTCTACATCGACGACGCAGGCTGGGCCCCCGAGGCCGGCTCAATTGAGTACGAGTACTGGGCCCCCTTTGGTGGCATTCACATTTTCATTGGCAAGATCGGTGAACCGGGCCGTGAGCCGGGCATCTACACCGACCTCGTCGAGACGGCTCAGCGTGCGCGATCCGCCCGGGTTAAACCGGCCATGAAGCGTGCCTTCGTGGGAGTCATCCATGGAGGAAGTTATTAGGATGGATCGGAATCTCGCGGCGATACCATCGTTTGTTCCGATGACGAGTCATCGACCGGAGAAACCGAATCTCTTTATCAGCTACAAGACGACCGGATTGGGGGCTGTTCCGATGGTGACAGTATTCCGGACCCCTCTGATCTGCCCAACCGGGTTGGAATATTCATGACTGGCACACAAGCAACGCTTCATTCTTCGACCGCTGCGGTAACAACCTCCGGTTCAACAGCGGTGACGGCTGCCGGGGCAGGAGGCCCTATGCGCCCGCCAGCTCAAGTTCTATCAGAGCTATTTGATGCATTGGCTATGCTTATGGCGGAGGCTAATTCGGCGGATCAGGGTGTTCACAACACAGAGATTGCAAAAGTGAAGGAACAGATCACCCAGGCCAAGGCAGATCTGGCAGCTGAGGACACCAGGATGGCCATGGAGCGGGCCGCTTTAGACGCACAAGCCTACATGCTCATGTTGGACCAGAGTGTGTCGCGGGAAGTCATGAGGAGGAAGTACCGATCCCGTTTGCCTCCGGGTTTTGAGGCCAGAGACCTTTTCAACACTCCAGGAGTAGGAACCGGCAATCCGCTGGAGGGAAACCAGGCGGAAGCTCCCGGGACCGGTGCACCGGTTCAGCCTCGTCAGATGGACCCGCCTCATCAAAACACCGTCATACCTCACGCTGTTTTAACACCTCTGGGTCACTACTCCAACCCAATGGACAATCTCGTTGCCGCTACTGCACGGCTGGAGGCCATTCCAATTGAAGGTGATTCGCCGCAGGCAGTAGAGACACGACGGGTCAAGAGCTTCTGAGGACAGCTTTGGTCCAACAGGAAGCATACTCGTACAGCCGTGACCGGATCCACTCGACCCCCCGTCCAAGTCGGAGCTATAGCAGACATATGGATGAACCGGCAGTGTCGAGTAACGAACGACATGGAGCACCCCATGGCAATAACCCAACGGGTGGTGCTGATAACGCTCAGGAAGTGGTGAACCGGGCCCGAGCACGCAGGGAGGCCGAGTTAGCCACACAACATCAGGCTCGGCAGCTCACGCCGGCTCGTCCAACCATCTCCATTGAACCTGGTGTTACTTCTAGTTCTTTGGGGGTGCCTTGCCTTATCCCTGCTTTACGCAATGTGCGCCTGCCCAAGGATTTCAAGGGCCCGCGCAAGGTACCAAATTACACGGCGGATCAGCCTCCAGAGACATGGTTGGAGAGCTATGAGATGGCCATGGAGATGCTTGATGTGGATGACGTGGCGTGTGCAAAATACTTCACCATGATGCTTGAAGGAACGGCCCGTACTTGGTTAAAAAGCTTGCCGGCTAATTCTATCAGTTCATGGGCCCAATTACGAGCCCGGTTTATCAGCAATTTCAAGGATACATGTAAACAGCCTATGTCGATAGTGGACTTAGCTGCATGCGTCCAGGAGGAAGGAGAATCAACGACTCATTGGGTGCGCCGGGTTTCACAAGTGTTGCACTCATCAGACCGCATCAACGCTGACACCGCAGTATTAACCCTAGAAGGCAACTGCCGGTTTGGGCCCCTGAAGCTAAAGTTGGGACGGATGAAGCGTCATTGCACTAACATGGGGACCCTCATGGCCGCTTTGGTGAAATATGCTGATTCTGATAGTACCAAGGATCCCGAATCTGATGATGACAAGACAGGGAAGGGAAAGAGGAACAACAACTCCAAAGGTTAGTAGCATCACTGGGCAGGCAATGGTGGTGGAGGCAAGCATAAAGTGGATGGTAACATGGACTTTGTGGCTAATACCAACGCAGAGGTCAATGGCCAGCGACGCAAGGGTAAACCGAAAATCATAATGGGGCGCCCAACCCGAACCCAGACCGCCTAAACTATCTACTAAGCCAACCCTATCCAAGACATGGGACGAAGGAGGCGCCAGCAAACCACCTTTGGAAGGATTGCTTTAGTATGCAGGAGTTCAAGAATTCTAATAATTTCCGGTATGATCACGAATCTGGCGGTGGCTCAGGATCCGGGCCGGGTTACTGTGGAGGAAGTTCCGGTTCAGGATTTAATGGTAATCCGGGCGGACATAATGGTCAAAATAGTCAGAACAACCAGGGTGGTTACAACCAACAGCAGCAACAGTCAGGTTACCAGAGCAACCCAAAGCAGTTGAGTAGTGGGCAGTACCATGTCTTCACCACTAGCTTGGACAAGCAAGACCGAAAGGTTCAGAGGCGGGCGGTCAACTCTGTTGAACCGGCCATACCCCGTTATCTACGTTGGTCTGAACAGCCAATCATATGGAGCAGAGAGGATCACCCTCCCCAGGTCGATAATCCGGGTCAGTTGGCTCTGGTGGTGGCGCCTCAAGTGGGAGGTTACAAGTTCACCAAGGTTCTCATGGATGGAGGTAGCAGCATTAATATCTTGTACTATGAGACCTTCCGTCGTATGGGATTAACATATAAAAATCTTGAACCGTCTAATACGGTGTTCCACGGTGTAGTACCTGGTAGATCAGCATATCCTGTTGGTAAGATAGCTCTGGAAGTGGCCTTTGGGGATGATCATGATTCCAGGTCGGAGACATTGATGTTTGAAGTGGTGAAAATCCAAAGTCCATATCACGCCCTATTTGGGCGACCGGCCTACACCAAGTTTATGGCACGGCCCTGTTATGTGTATTTGCAGCTCAAGATGCCGGGTCACAAGGGGACAATAACGGTTCATGGAAGCCGCAAAATCGCTTTGGAGTGCGAGGAAGGTGATGCGGCCTATGCAGAGTCGGTTTGTGCCACCGAGGAGCTGAAGTATTATAAGGACAATGTTGATCCGGCGGACATGACTCCATTAAAGAAGCCAACTATGGAGCATGATCCAACCCTGAAGTTCAAATCGGAAGCAGAAACTAAGCTTGTTGACTTTGTACCTGGCGATTCGTCCAAGCAGTTCAGCATCAGTGCTAATTTGGATCTGAAATAGGAAAGCGCGCTCATCGAGTTCATCCATGAGAATCGGGACATTTTTGCATGGAAGCCCTCTGACATGCCAGGTGTACCGAGGCAACTCGCTGAGCACACCCTTAATGTGGATCCTAAATACAAACCGGTGAAACAGTTCCTCCGCCGGTTTAACGAAGAAAGACACAAGGCAATTGGAGAAGAGGTAGCCATGCTCTTAGCAGCTGGTTTTATTGTTGAAGTTTTTCACCCTGAGTGGCTTGCCAATCCGGTGCTGGTCCTTAAGAAAAACGGCACCCAGCGCATGTGTGTGGATTACATAGATCTTAATAAAGCTTGTCCAGCAGATCCTTTTGCCCTCCCTCGTATTGATCAAATTATCGATGCTACGGCGAGTTGTGAGCGTTTAAGTTTTTTGGATGCATATTCTGGCTATCATCAGATCAAAATGGCAGTTAAGGACCAGGAGAAAACGACATTCATAACTCCCTTTGGAGCCTTCTGCTATGTGTCTATGCCCTTTGGGCTCAAGAGTGCCCAGGCAACTTATCAACGTTGTGTGCAAAATTGTCTACACAAACAGATTGGCCGCAATGTACACGCCTACGTGGATGATATCGTGGTTAAATCCAGGGAGAAGGAGACTCTGATTGGTGATTTAAAGGAAACTTTTGATAACCTGAGGACATACAAGATGATGCTTAATCCGGACAAATGCGTCTTTGGTGTACCAGCGGGCAAGTTATTAGGCTTCCTGGTGTGCAATAGGGGAATTGAGGCTAATCCGGAGAAGACCACAACCATCACCTCCCTGGCTAAACCGAAGTGTATCAATGATGTTCAACGCCTGGCAGGCCGGATTGCCGCGTTAAGCTAGTTTATCAGTCGTCTTGGTGAGAAGGCAATCCCGTTGTATCAGATGTTGAAGAAGACGGATCCGTTTGTCTGGAGTTCTGCTGCTGATGAAGCATTTGAGGACTTAAAGCGGCAATTGGCCAATCCTCCTGTGCTCGCTGCTCCCATTGACAAGGAGCTGTTACTGCTATATGTTTCTGCTAATGCTCGGGCGGTCAGCATGGCTATTGTGGTGGAGCGAAAGGAGGCAGTTAAGGAGCATCCGGTTCAACGTCCGGTCTATTATATCAGCGAGGTGCTCATTGAGTCCAAGCAAAGGTATCCGCATTGGCAGAAGCTGGTGTATGGAGTTTTTATGGTGAGCCGGAAGCTTAAACAATACTTCCAAGGGCATCCAATTACGGTGGTCAGTTCTGCTCCTTTGGGGGATATCATCCAGAACCGGGAAGCAACTGGCCGGATTGCCAAGTGGGCTATAGAGCTTGGGCCGCACGATTTGAAGTATGTGCCTCGGACGGCGATTAAGTCTCAAGCACTGGTTGATTTTATCAATGATTGGACAGAAATGCAAGCACCTGAGGAAAAGCCGGATCACACATATTGGACCATCCATTTTGATGGATCCAGGCAATTGGAAGGTTCGGGGGCTGGAGTCGTATTAACTTCCCCACGAGGTGGTAAGTTTTGTTTTGTTCTCCGCTTAATGTTCCCTTGTACTAATAATGCAGCTGAGTATGAAGCCTTGCTCCATGGTCTCCGGATGGCTAAGGAGATGAATCTAGGTCGAGTGTCTGGCTCAGCAAGTGTCTGGCACTTGGGACTCCAAGGATCCACTCATGGCAGCATATCGTCGTGAGGTGGATATTGTTGCAGGTCATTTCAAAGGCTATCAGGTGGACCACGTGGACCGGCGGAAAAATGAAGCGGCGGACGCTTTAAGCCGGCTGGGCTCTCAGCGCAAGCCGGTTCCGCCCAATGTTTTTCTAGATGTGCTGCACAACCCGTCGGTCAAGATCCCTGGTGAAGCGGATTTGGCTATTCCTGATCCGGAGGCTCAATTGGTGGCAGCTCTTCATGTTATTCCGGATTGGACGCTTCCCTACCTAGCATACAAGAACCGGTGCGAGTTACCAGAGGATGAGACTCTGGCCAGACAGATAATCCGGCGATCCAAGTCCATGACTATTATCAACGGCGAGTTGCATCATTGCAGTGTGTCAGGAGCATTTCAACGCTGTGTGTCTCCTGAAGAAGGCCGTGAAATTTTGCGTGAGATCCACGCAGGAGATTGTGGTCACCACGCCGGTTCAAAATCTCTGGTGGCTAAAGCGTTTCACCATGGCTTCTATTGGTTAACTGCTCATGCTGATGCAGAGGATCTGGTCAGACGATGTGATGGTTGCCAAAAGTTCTCAAGACGTGCTCATGTACCCACTCAAGAATTGAGAATGATTCCAATTACTTGGCCGTTTGCGACTTGGGGGCTGGATATGGTTGGGCCTTTCAAAAGGTCCAAAGATAAGAAGACCCACCTCCTGGTGGCGGTTGACAAGTTTACAAAGTGGGTGGAGGCAGAACCTGTTAGCAAGTGTGATGCGGCCACGGCGGTTCAGTTCATTAAAAAAGTGATTTTCTGGTTTGGCTTTCCACACAGTGTCATCACAGATAATGGTACCAATTTGTCCAAAGGTGCCATGAAGGAGTTCTGCGAACGGGAGCATATCCGGCTCGACGTTTCATCAGTGGCACACCCACAGTCCAATGGTCAAGCAGAAAGAGCTAATCAAGAGATCTTGAGAGGCATCAAGCCTGCTCATGGTTCCTTTGCAGAGAACGCCGGGTTGTTGGGTAGAAGAATTACCATCTATGTCATGGAGCATCAATACAACACCCAACAGGTCAACAGGATACACACCGTTCTTCATGGTTTATGGAGCGGAGGCGGTTGTCGGCGTTCTGGGAACGGGGGTCCCCAGACTTGCCTGCCTGCGGCCTGCGGCGTGGCTCAAATGGGGGCCCAGCGCGGCCCATCTTCATCAACACAAGGCTCAAGACCCTCGCGAGGGGCCAAGCCTCGCGGGGCGGACGACACGGCGCATCCTCGGACGCAGCCTCATCAGGCTGGCTCGCGAGGAGGCGGAGATATCAAGGCAGGGTACCTCGCGAGGTGCCCATGACGCAAGCCGTGATGACTCAGGGCGCCAGACGGGCGTCAGCGCACGCAGCGTCCTTCTTTCCTCTTTGGTGCAAAGGGGGCAAGCGCAGCCGCGGAGTACCGAGGCATCAGGCAAAGGTTGCCATTTCGGTGCAACAAGACCAAGACCAGGAGGACTACGAGACGGAGGTCACCATGGAGCCCAGCACGGCGTCACCACAGAGCCTTTGGCAGGCGGAGACCAACTTTGGTCAGGATAAGTGTACTTGCTGTCCCTCTTCAAATTAGCCCGCCATTGTTGGCTCCCTTCCCGCTTAATATTTGGGAAGAGGACCAGGGCCTCTATAAATAGGACCAGCCACCCACATAGCAAAGGGGGTTCCGGACGGTCGACGAGTGAGAGAGAGTAAGTGAGAGTGAGAGAGAGGTGACTGAACTCCTCCTAGCAGTTCATCACCCCAGCCAAGAACAGACCCTCGCGAGGCTGTTCTTCCTTGTATTGTTCATCATCACCAGCCCCAGGAGGCAATCCACCAACCACACACTGGAGTAGGGTATTACACCACAACGGTGGCCCGAACCAGTATAAATCTTGTGTCCCTTGTGCAGTTCTTTTAGTAGTTTAGATCCTTGCGAGACGGAGAGGTAGAAGGCATGATCTCCGCACGCACCCCAGTGTTCGAACCTTAAGGGTCTGCCGGAACCCGTGATCCGACATTTGGCGCGCCAGGTAGGGGTGCACCGGAATTCGTCCTCCACCACTCCGTGCCCCGTCGCATCTTCACCACCATGCCCGGCGACCAGGAGGGCAACCCCGACCCATGGGCTGCGTGGCCCAAACGCGCGGAACCTCTCGCCTCGGGCGACCCCGCTCCCCAGGCAGCTCGCGGTCCGCAGGCGCTGCGGGCCGCGGGCGACGCAGACAGACTTCAGCGACTCTTACGCCGCGGCAGGCACGGTCGGCAGCAAGGGCCTCCAATCACGCCGCGACCACGACACCCTACACCCGCCGGGAGCAGGCGAACTCGAGGGTCGCGCTCACGGTGGCCCGAGAGCTGCTGTGGTGCAGACTGCTGGAGGGCGGCCATGACGTGCTGCTGGAGCGAGTGGCGGAGCTCCTGGGCTTCGCCGCCTCGGGGGCTCACCCCTTCTCCACCCAGCTCCCATCTCAAGCCCAGGGTGACCCGCACGGGGGCTCCGCACATGCCCGCGGACTCCAAGGCTACTCCGACGCCAGCGAAGCTGTCAGCACCGGACCGGCGGCGGTGCTGCCCCCGCCCCCGGCCCGCGAAGGAGAAGGACTCGACGTGACCCACGGCCCCGGAGGGCGGCCGCGTTGCCACCCCGTAGCAGGCATGACAGGTGGGACCGCGTGGCATGCGGGGCGTCACGGCGTGGCACTCGGGATGACGGCGACGGAAGAGTACGTGCCCCTCATGATGGACCAAGGACACCCTCACGAGGACAGACAAGGCTCGCTCCTCGGCCCAAGCTGGGGGGACGAGGCAATGGAAGCTGAGCCCTTCCAGGAGCCCCGGGACAAACCCGCTGGCCACGCTGGAGGCAACGATTATCGGGCACCGCTAACTCTTCAGGGGCAGGTATACGCTAACCATGGATCGCAGGAGGTGCAGGTCGCCACGGCAAGCAGCTGCCCCGCTCCCACAGTCTCCTACCCCTCGGGAGGAGGGCGCAGGGGGCTGCAGGAGAGGGGCCGGGATCCGACATCACCACCGCGGCATTCGGAGCAAGGCGTTCTCAGGAGGTAGGCCCTCTGCTGGGGAGGTGCCTCAAGGCCTACCCCTGGCAGAGGACCCGTGGTCGTCGGGGGAACCACTGGCGACCGCTCTACCCCATCGGGCAGCATCCTGGGTTCCGGTCGTTGCTGATGGCACTAGAGTGTGGCGCAAGGCGGGGCCCTCGTCTGGCGATATGAAGCAAGGCCAGTACCCGTGAAGAAGGCCCAGTGCCTGTGAAGCTCGCCGCCCCGTGACACTCTCACGTAATAATGAGTGGGGCTGTACACGCCCCGGAGTCTCAGGGGTGCCGGCCTCAGGCCCTGGGGCTCCCTCCCACGCCCAGTGGACAGCACTTAGCTCCGCGCTGGTGAGAAGACGTCCAAGACTAGATTAGATGCCGGACGCGGCCTTTTGTCTGCTTTTCGTTGCCTTTCCCTTTGGCTGTATCTTTTCCCCCGCTGGATTTAAGTTGGATTCGAATTTGAGATTTGCGTGTGTTCGGGGAAGGGGTGCTTATTCTCGCTCAAGCCATTTCTCGCGTTCTGGTTACCGCTTCGCCACAGCTGCCTCCCCTCGCGAGCCCCTCGCGAGTCAGGTCAGGCCAGGCTCGTGCGCAGCCCAAACTGCCGCTGTTGCTCCCTCTCGGGAGGATTTTCGGGTGCCTGTGGAGGTTCTCCTATTCTGAAAAGGCCCGGAGCCTGTGAAGCAAGGCGAGTGCCCGTGAAGCTCTTGTGTTCTAGAGAAGGCCCAGAGCCTGTGAAGCAAGGCGAATGCCTGTGAAGCTCTTGTGTTCTAGAAAAGGCCCAGAGCCTGTGAAGCAAGGCAAGTGCCTGTGAAGTCACTGCGTTTAGGAAAAGGCCCAGAGCCTGTGAAGCAAGGCGAGTGCCTGTGAAGCTCTTGTGTTCTAGAGAAGGCCCGGAGCCTGTGAAGCAAGGCGAATGCCTGTGAAGCTCTTGTGTTCTAGAAAAGGCCCAGAGCCTGTGAAGCAAGGCGAGTGCCTGTGAAGTCATTGTGTTTAGGAAAAGGCCCGGAGCCTGTGAGGCAAGGCGAGTGCCTGTGAAGCGCTCGCGCTCAGGAAAAGGCCCGGAGCCTGTGAAGCCGTCCCGCTCGGGAGAAGGCCCAGAGCCTGTGAAGAAGGCCAACGCCTGTGAAGTTTCTCATCAGCAACGATCTCACATCCGAGGACCCAACTAGAGAGCACCCAAGGCGTCGCGCCCTCCTGCAGGCCGCCTCGGAGCCAACGTGGAGCAAAGGTAAACCAACCCACCGTCAGGCACGCGCGCAATTTGACTACTGCTGATATGATGGACACAAGTTTTTACATGAGGGGCTTCCCCTCCCAAAATGCTCTCACGACCATCAGGCCAAACACCTGAGTTCTATTCATGCAGGGTAAAAGACAGGAATAGTACATGGTTAGTTTGACAAATCCCCCAACGCATCCTCGGGGGCGCCTCCCGAGCTGTCGCTGGCATCACTGAACTCGCCCTCGTTGTCTGCGCCACCACCAGCAGCGTCGGGGCCATCCACCACACCGCCCTCGTCGGCAGCCACGATCACGTCGTCGTCATCCGAAGTGAAGGCTCGGACAAGAGCATCCACGTTGTTCTCCACCCAATCCGCCAGGTCACCTTGGATGGCCTGGGGAACTGGGGCGATGGCGGCATCAAAGTCGAAGTGGGGATCCATGTCCTGGAGATGGCTGAAGACACGGGAAAAGGCGCGCTTGAGCAAGGCGCGGCTCCTCTCCTCCACCAACCTGTCGGCCCTGACCGACCGTGCCTCCAGCCGCGTCACCACAGTGGTGAAGAACTGCAGGTTACCGGCATAGTTGATCGTGTGCGGCTCGCCGACGACTGCCTCACAGATGTTGCCCAAGGCCACATTAGCCCTCTCCCTGAGCGTGGCGAGCATGGGGCCGTGCGCGTGCTCTAGGATTCACCGCTGGCATATTTTGTCGGCATTCTGACGCTCAACGGCCTCAGCCTCGTCCATCCGCTGGCGAAGACGGAGCACCTCGGCTTGGGAGGCGGCCAACTCCTTCTGCGCTGCCTCAAGAGCTGCCCGGGAGGCGTCGGCCCGCCGCGTTGCCTCGTCCCGTTGGGCCCTCAGGGCTGCGGTTCTGCCCTCGGCTTCGACCCGGATCATCCCCAGCTTCCCCTCGAACTCACGCTCGAGGCCTTGGCGCGCCGTCGCCACCCGACGACAAACCTCCTCCAGGACACGCGCTTCCCGCACAGTGACATCGTCTTCCGCCCGCGTCACCAGGCGCTCCCTCGTCTCCAGCCGCTCGTACTCATGGGTGCGTTCGGCGGCTTCTAGCACCAACGCTTCCTCGCGCTTCTGAAGCTCAACCGGGTCGCCAGAAGCCACCTTCATCGACGCGAGGGTTGCCTCGTGCAGCTCTGCTTGCTCCTCCAGCGAGTGGCACCGGGCCAGGAGCTCGCGAGCCCGCTCCTCCGCCGCCTCTGGCCACCCGTTAGCTCTCCGGGCCTCCTCGATGGCCTGGGAACGGGCCACTCGAGAGGCCTCCAGCGACGCCTTCGCCTCTTCATCATCGAGGTCATGCTGATGACGCGCGAGGGCGATGGTGGCCTCCAGCTCGCGCCTCCCTGCGGCCAGGCGCAGGCCCTCGGCCTCCAGGCAAGCGTCTTCGTCAGCAAGCTCCTCCCCAAGCAAGTCCACCGCGTCAGCCGCTCGTCGAAGGAACCCTTGGCGATGAGCACGGCGCTCCCGGGCACGCTCAAGCATGTCTTCCACGCCATCATCCGCCCCAAGCAAGCGCCGGGGGCCGCTAATCATCATCCCTCCTCCGGGCAAGGGGCTGGGGGCTGGCGCCCTCGCGATGGCCGGGCGCGCCACATCAGAAGCCCGGCCTAGGGCCAGCCCGCCTCCCGATGAGGAGTGCAGGAGGCGCCTCAACCAGTCGCAGTCCCCGGCCAGACGGGAGGCACCCGACAAACTGGCTATTCCCTGGGAGGGCCCGCGAAGGAGAAGACGGGGAATGAAGGGCCGCGGTGCACCTCGCGATTGTCCGCCCCATCAGACGCCCTCACCACAAGGGCAGAACTGCTCGGGGGATCGGAGGACGGTAGAGGAGACGAAGCCAAGGGAGGCGGCACCTCGGCGACTCCCGCGAGCTCAGTCAGAAGGGGCCTGCAGAGCAAGGATCAACAGATGCAACAAGTGGGTCAGGAGACAGGAAAGGAGAAGCCTTACTCGTCAGTGGAGAAGTACTTCCTGCGCTTCAGCACACGACAAGGGAAGTCATCACCCAGGGCCTCCCTCTTCCTCCGGAGGGCTTCAAAGTCCACGCGGAAGCGGCTCAAGAGAAGAGCGCAAGGATCAACCTGCCGCGAGGACGGAGCATCAGAGCGGTCCGCGTCAGGGGCGCCTGCCTGGCGCATGCCTTCCATTACCTCACCAGAAGACGCGGCTGGGGCCTCCAAGGCCTCAGCCCCGGGCGCTGGGAGCGGCTGCTTGCCACCTTCAGCCGTAGCGGCACAGGCCTCAGGAGCTGTCCCCTCGCGAGCGTCACCCGGCGCTGCCACCTCATCAGGAGCCCCCTCGGCCTCAGGCGCCTCCTGCCTCCCTGCTCCGCCACTTGAGGAGGAGTCGCCTTGGCCGATTGGGAGAGTAGTCACCACCATTGGATTCTCGCGAGGTCCTTGGAGGCCGCGGGGGCGCAGCCCCCACTCATCGAAGACGGGCATCTGCTTCATGAAGTCGGCCCTGCTCTGGCAGAGATACAGCAAGGCCCCTCCTTGCCGGACGTTGCCGGGGTTGGGGTCCCCGGCCAAAGTCAAGAGCGTCGACTTCAGCGCCGCAGGAGCCAGGTCTTCTTCCTGGAGCAGTCACCACCACGGAAGGCCCACATCCGGCGAGAGTGGCGCTGCAGGGGAGCGACGCAGCACAACAGAAACTCCTTCACCACTTTGGGCGCTGTCACGCCGAGCTTCCTCAGGAGCGTGAAGCGGGTCCAGACGAAGACGAGCCGGAGGTTCTTGAGCGTCTCCTGGCCCCAACCCGAATTGGGGACAGCAGGCGAGGTCGGCTCCGATAGCAGGGGGCTGGGCACCCCTGCGTCCACATACAACCACCGCTCACGGAACCCAACCGCGGGCTGGGGGAGTTTGAAGTCAATCCCAGAGGCCTCGCTCTCAGGCTCGGCAGCAAAGCTCGCGCACGCCCAGCGTTGGGAGGGGTCGACAAGACGCAGCGAGAAGAAGTGGCGCAGCAAGGCAACCGAAGGAGGGATGCCCACCATGGCTTCGCAAACGAAGGCGAAGACCGAAAGGAGGGTGATGGACTCAGGACTTAGATGCATCGAGTGGATCTGATAATGGGAGAGCACGGCATTGAAGAAATCGGAGAAGGGGGGAACCAGACCCGCCCACAAGGCGTCGGTAAAACATGGGACCTCGGTTGCTATCCTGTCAATGGAGAAGTGGGACGCGGGCCAGGCCATCGTCCTCCCGCACTCGTTGAAGACGGTGGCCAGAGCCAAGCTGTCCCTGCCCAGGCACTCTTGGTTGAGTACGGTCGACTGGCCGACGGCAGGGGCCACCGATGGCGGCGCACAAGACGAAGGCATGGGTTTCTCCCCTCTCTCCTTCCTCGTCGGAGTCATGGCGATGGGAAGGAGGGGGAAGATTCGTGTTTGGATTAGAGGCAGGAGCAGGCATTCGAAGGAAGGAAGAGCAGGGGACGCTCGAGCAACGGGAAGGGGAGCGGCTGTGTGAAACTGCAAGTCCGCCTAGCAGGGCGCATAATAAGAAGGCGTGGGGGGGACAGTGCCGCCCATGTCCCATCGACCGCCACACGGTGCCCAAGGCCGCAGGCTGTTAGGGCCCGCGGCGCTTCGCCCTTGCCCTTTCGCCTCTCGGCACGGCCAAGTCCGGGCGCGCCTTGGTCCCGGGGGCTACTGTCGGCGTTCTAGGAATAGGGGTCCCCAGACTTGCCTGCCTGCGGCCTGCGGCGTGGCTCAAATGGGGGCCCAGCGCGGCCCATCTTCATCAACACAAGGCTCAAGACCCTCGCGAGGGGCCAAGCCTCGCGGGGCGGACGACATGACGCATCCTCAGGCGCAGCCTCATCAGGTTGGCTCGTGAGGAGGCAGAGATATCAAGGCAGGGTACCTCGCGAGGTGCCCATGACGCAAGCCGTGACGACTCAGGGCGCCAGACGGGCGTCAGCGCGCGCAGCGTCCTTCTTTCCTCTTTGGTGTAAAGGGGGCAAGCGCAGCCGCGGAGTACCGATGCATCAGGCAAAGGTTGCCATTTCGGTGCAACGAGACCAGGACCAGGAGGACTACGAGACGGAGGTCACCATGGAGCCCAGCACGGCGTCACCACAGAGCCTTTGGCAGGCGTAGACCAACTTTGGTCAGGATAAGTGTACTTGCTGTCCTCCTTCAAATTAGCCCGCCATTGTTGGCTCCCTTCCCGCTCAATATTTGGGAAGAGGACCAGGGCCTCTATAAATAGGACCAGCCACCCACATAGCAAAGGGGGTTCCGGACGGTCGACGAGTAAGAGAGAGTAAGTGAGAGTGAGAGAGAGGTGACTGAACTCCTCCTAGCAGTTCATCACCCCAGCCAAGAACAGACCCTCGCGAGGCTATTCTTCCTTGTATTGTTCATCATCACCAGCCCCAGGAGGCAATCCACCAACCACACACTGGAGTAGGGTATTACACCACAACGGTGGCCCGAACCAGTATAGATCTTGTGTCCCTTGTGCAGTTCTTTTAGTAGTTTAGATCCTTGCAAGACGGAGAGGTAGAAGGCGTGATCTCCACGCGCACCCCAGTGTTCGAACCTTAAGGGTCTGCCGGAACACGTGATTCGACAGCGGTTCTCCCCAGTGATATCCATCATGATTCACCTCGTGTGACGGCTTATATTGAAGCGGACAACAAGATAGCACGGCAAGATGCTTTGGACCGGTTGGATGAAGAGCGTGACATAGCAGCCGCCCGATCGGCGATTTACCAACAGGATCTTCGTCGTTATCACAGTCGCCGAGTTAGAACCAGAACCTTCCAGGAAGGAGATTTGGTGCTTCAGCTCATCCAAGATCAGACTGATATGCATAAGTTATCCCCACCTTGGGAGGGCCTTTCGTGGTCAGCAAGAATCTGCACAACGGGTCATACTATCTGATCGATATTCGAGAGCATAAGGACTCACGTACATCAGAGGAGGAGACCAACAGGCCGTGGAACATAGCTCATCTTCGGCCTTATTATACCTGAGCCATTGGTTCTACTTATGTACATATTACAATGATGTATATATTATGATTAAATATAATAAACTGGAACCTCAGCTAAAGCGGGGTATCTGTTCTTTTACATCATGTGTGGTTACACGGAGTTGTTCTAAAGCGGCCTCCGGTTTACCCCTTGAGTTCGCTTTTTAAAAAACATCATGTTATATCACTTGGAGGTTTGGTCATGTCCGAACCAATACCATACCTCTTGATAGGCGAGAGCCACCAGATCACTTGGGGACTTGGTCACGTCTGAACCAGTCATGCCTCTTGATCGGCCTAAGGCCACATAATCACTTGGGTGCTTGGTCGAACCCGAACCATTGCCATGCCACTTGGTCGGCATAAATGCCACGGTTTCATTTGGGGACCTGGCTGACTAGAACCATAGTTACACCTAACGGGAGCTTGGTCGTGTTCGGCCATGGTAACGCCATTTGATCAGCTCAAATAAACCTTTTTTGCAAACGGTTTTGTCATTGCTTTTGCTTCGCACTTTTCTTTGCAAGATACTTTTTTATTTTCTTTTTTATTGTGTTTTTTAAAACTGACAAAGTTTTCAACCAATCAATTGACGGAACACAGTTCACGTCAATCCGGAGACTATTTGCCCAGTTTGATCCTTGTTGTTAACATCCTCTTATGGAGTAACACGGTGTTTATTATAACCCGGCACGGTTTACATGGTAAACCAGCATCATATATATACAGGAGCTGTTATCTCCTCCAACAGTGTGGGTTTGCAAAACTCCGCTTCAAGATTGGCCAAGCCAACTTCACGCTCAACGATGGCAGGTATTATGTATCTCAAAAATTTGGTCATATACTTAATTTTTTTGGATGTTTTGAATTCATATATGCAGACATCATATTCCGCCTGACGGTACAACCGCGGTGGCACTTGAAGAGTTTCTTATTGCAGAAAGTGCTTTGGAAAGTTCATCACCACAGGAAGAACAAATTATGCACGAAGGCATATCAACATCAAAAGTATCAGCTTGCTTATTACAAGGCAACACGGTGCCTATAATAATATCACTGTTTTTCGCAAAGGAGAGGCAGTTTTAAAACCGGCTTCCGGTTCAAGCTTGGTCACCAGCCTGGCCTGATGGTTGTGGGTCATCCTACGCCGCTTCAGCCTCCGTTTCTCTACCCAGTGGCTGGAAATCAATAGTTGTCTAGTCGATTCCCATTAATGCTTGAAAAACAGCTTCATCATGGATCAGCAATGACGGGTCAATATCGGGAGCGTAAGTATGCTTACGGATTGGAGGGATCAGATTTTCTGATTCATGGATTGGTGCAGCTATTCGCTTGTTCTGATTGTCATATTGGGCTTGATAATGAGACAGGTCTGCTTCTTCAGCCAATTGACAAGCTAGCGGACGTACCTCCCGGTTTATTGCTCACAGATCCGCTTCACCAAACTCTGACCCGTCTTCCTTCAAGCTGGGATAGCCCTGAGCCGCTTCAATAGGATCAAAATCCGGCACCCAGGCTTTTGCCCGGAATAAGGCATTGATCGCACCGGTTCGAGCAGCAGATTTCTTCAGCTCTTCAACCCGGGCAGGAAGCACCGACAGTTTCATCAGAGTGTCTTGAATCAAAGTGGGCGCCGGTTTGTTATGGGATGCGGTACAGATGATCCGCTGGGCACCAGTATACAATTGTTCAACCAATGTATAGGTGGCTTTCAGTTTCTTCCGCACATCTGACCCCAAGTGACCAATGCGTGTCCCTGAAATACCATAAAGAGTTAATAAACCAGCAACTCTGTAAGAAGGTAGAGCCAATTCAGAAGTCAAACTGGCTTACCAAAGATAGAAGTAGTCATGGCATGCACGTGCCGCTTTATGCTGGTCAGTTCATCCGCCACTGGTTTTAGTGCAGCCTCGGCATCCTCTGCTCGTTTGATTAAAGCGGACTTTTCAGTGGCCCAATCCGCCCGCTTCTTCTTGAAGCTCTCCTTAAGTTGTTCCATGGCGCTTAAAGCGTTGGCTAATTCCTCTTTTGCTTTGGAGGTTTCAGCTTGTTGGGTTTTCAGATTTTCTTGGAGATCGGCGACTTGGCTTTCTTTTGTCTTCAGCTCCGCCTGCATGCAGACAGTTATATGCTTCAACAAAACGGTACAAGGATTGAAGTACCAACCACATAACAAGTTATGCACTTAGCACTTGGGGGCTAATGCATATTCGATCTTCATCTTTCAATTGCTTACAAAGTCCCAAGATCAATACAAGTATTCAACTTGGCACTTGGGGGCTAATGGCTATTTGCTCGTATATAAATTCTGATGCGGCAATTTCAATTACTTAAAGTACCGGTTTAACTACGCTAAGTTGAACTGGCCCTTGGGGGCTACATCGGCGAATTTCAAAACATTAGATTTATATTAGTAAGTCCCGGTTTGAAAGAAGATTACAAACCGGCCCTTGGGGGCTAGGAGAGTCAGCAAGTATTGAAGCATACAAGCAGGAAAGAGCATATGGAAGTTACCTCGTATTTATCCTTCATCATATTAACCAGACTGGCTTCATAGTCATGGCTGGTATACAGCCGGTTCAGGTAGCCGGAATGGATATCTTGGGCGTTCAGAGCAGCGTAAGTTGCCAGATCAGCATTCCACTTGTCTTTACCAAAGGCAGCAAATTCTTCCTTGGCAGAATGTTTGGACAAAGCAACAGGATTTCTCGGCTCGGTATGGCCAGTGCCAGTAATGACAACCTCATCCTCCTGAGTATCGCCGGTTTGCACTGGAGCTGTTGGCTTGTCAGTAGGTTTTGCTGGACCGGTGGATCTCTCAATCCGGATGGAGCCTGTGGGCTGATTGACAGGACTTGAGGCATCAGTAGGTCTCTCTTCAGCAATAAGATCGTTGTCTTGCTGCGGTAGATCGTTGGGTATATCCTCAGGAATAGCCGCTTCAAGATCGGGTGTCTTGCCTGGCTCAAGAACGGCATCTTCTTCAGCCGCTTTGTCCAGGTGGGCCTTCTTGCTTGGCCTAGGTTTGGCCCTGAAAAGAATAACAAAATCAAATACAGCATATGTTCTAAGGCGATGTGCTACAAATATCATAATAAGTATAGCTTACCCAAGCACCGTTTTGAGCGGTGGCAGCTGAGTAGCCGATGACTCGCCAGAAGATGAATGGGAAGTAACCTGGCGGAGTCAGATGGATTAAGAGGTTGACGAAAGCAGTCCGCTTTAGGACAATCACTGACAAGCAAATTAGAGACCTCTGAACGGCGTTTCCGAACCGGACTGTTCGGTAAACCGGCGGAGGTAACTACCTGGCCGCTGTGCCGGGTTGTGCGACGAGCTTCGTGCTGTTGGGTCTTCATAAGAAATTTGGGATCCAAATAAGCAAGAGGATGAAAAAATTTAACTTCCTGATTTGCCTGACGGATTTTTAGCGAAGGCAAAGGTTCTGAATCGGAAGAGAGAATAATTACCTCTGCAGCATCAGCGTGGCTGGCTTCGGCATCATCCTGACAAATATCATCATCAATAAGACACATGAAAAATAAGCCAAGTGAGTCAAGCTCTACCTCAAGGTCCGGATTATCCACATCATCATCAGGGGCTGGATTAGAAGATGCAGTAGTTCTTTTCCTGTGGGCAGTCTTCTTTACAGCTTTAGTCTTTTGCCGGGTTGCTCTTTCCGGTTTGTCTGGTTTTTCTGGTTTCTCCTGCAGCAATTTCTTGCTCCAAAATGGATCATTACCCTGATTACACAGACGCTGATATTAAACAATGACCAGATATATCAATAACATATTCAGCAAAAGGAAAAATCAAGGTCTTACAGCTGGCGGTTTGTTGGTGGCACAGAAGGGAAGCAGGCCGTTTTTAGCACAGATATGTTCCGGTTCATTCAGCATCTTATTCACAGCCTCTGTGATTTCTTCATCGGTGAGCTGGATTTTGGAATGTCGCAGTGGGTCATCAACACTGTTGGTATACTTGCACATCAAACCGGAGCGCTGACTAAGGGGCAGTATGCTCCATGATATCCAACAGCGAGCGAGATCAACCCCTGTTAAACCGTTGGCCATAAAGGCTCTGAGCTTCGACAGTTGAGGAGCATATTTGCTTCTCTCCTGGGCAGTCAATCTTTGCGGAAAAGGGTGTGTATTGCTGAGCCGCTCCGGACGAAAACTAGGCAAGGGATTCTCACCAGCAGGGGAGGTGTCTTTGAAAGTGCGTTATATCGACTAGATGGGGGGTGAATAGGCGATTTTTATGAAAGTCTTCAAAACGTGGAAGTTATGAAGACAAACAGTAGAGATATGCCTATCACTATGCAGCGGAAGTTAGATTACACTAGGCAAGCCATGATCAAGTATTCAATAGAGTGAATGCACAATGACAATTAGTTGCAGTGTAATAAGGATCAAGTAGGAAGAAGTTATGAAGCCAAACAGACCATACAGTCACGTTGTGAAGACCGAAGATATAGCAAGCATGCAATGACTTCACAACGAGTAACAGTAAGTAAAAAGGAAGTGAAGATGAAACCAGTGACTCGTTGAAGACAATGATTTGTTGGACCAGTTCCAGTTGCTGTGACAACTGTACGTCTGGTTGGAGCGGCTAGGTATTTAAACCAAAGGACACACAGTCCCGGACACCCAGTCCTGAACACGCAGCTCAGGACACCCAGTCCTCACCGTATTCTCCTTGAGCTAAGGTCACACAGACCTCGCCCAATCACTCTAGTAAGTCTTCAAGGTAGACTCCCAAACCTTCACAGACTTTGTTCACCGGCAATCCACAATGACTCTTGGATGCTCACAACGCGACGCCTAACCGTCTGGAGGATGCACAGTCCTCAAGTGTAATAAGTCTTCAGATCACTCAGACAAGAAGACTTAAGTGATGCCCAATTTACTCTGGCTCTGGGTGGTTAGGGATTTTCTCCTTGCTAGGAATTTTCTCTCAAAGGCTTCGAGGTGGGTTGCTCTCAAACGACAAAAGTCGTGCACTGAAATCTGAGCAACCAATCGTTTATGGTTGTAGGGGGTGGACTATTTATAGCCACTGGGCAACCCGACCTGATTTGTCCGAAATGACCCTGGGTCACTAAGGAACTGCACGTGTTCCAACGGTTAGATTTCGAACTCACATGGCAACTTTACTTGGGCTACAAGTAAAGCTGACTTGTCCGACTCTGGACAAGATTTGCTCTCAAAGGCTGGAGGATGCACAGTCCTCAAGTGTAATAAGTCTTCAGATCACACAGACAAGAAGACTTAAGTGATGCCCAATTATCTTTGGCTCTGGGTGGTTAGGGATTTATCCTCGCAAGGAATTCTCTCTCAAAGGCTTCGAGGTGGGTTGCTCTCAAACGACAAAAGCCGTACTCTCAATCTGAGCAGCCAACCGTTTATGGTTGTAGGGGGTGGGCTATTTATAGCCACTTGGCAACCCGACCTGATTTGTCCGAAATGACCCTGGGTCACTAAGGAACTAACACGTGTTCCAACGGTCAGATTTCAAACTCACATGGCAACTTTACTTGGGCTACAAGCAAAGCTGACTTGTCCGACTCTGGACAAGATTCGCTCTCATAGTCTTCACTCGAAGACATAGGTTTTGGTTAGGCATCACTTCAGTCATTCTGACTGGTTCTCTTGGACCCCACTTAACAGTACGGTGGTTCCTATGACTCAACACAAAAGAAAAAGAACTACGAAAGATCTAAGTCTTCGAGCTCCATAGGCTTCATGTGGTGTCTTCTCTTGTCATAGTCTTCAATGTGAATATCTTCATATACCACCTTTGACTTCAATGTCTTCATACATTTTTAGGGGTCATCTCTGGTAGGAAAACCAAATCAATGAGGGACTTGTACCTGTGTTATCCTGCAATTCTCACAAACACATTAGTCCCTCAACTAGGTTTGTCGTCAATACTCCAAAACCAACTAGGGGTGGCACTAGATGCACTTACAATCTCCCCCTTTTTGGTGATTGATGACAAACTAGTTGAAGTTTTCAACGGGAAATATAATTTGGGAAATTGTAAAGGAATTGTCTTCATAAGTTGCAAGGGCTCCCCCTGAAGATGTGCATATAAGTAATTTGCTTCTTGAATGCAAATGCACATGGCAGGTTGTACTTGTGGAGATCCACTTCAACTTATGATGACAATCCACTATGCATGTAAGAGTATATGAAGATAATGACATGCATAATGAAAAATGGACGTCTGCAGAATGACCTAAGTGCGGAATTTATCGTCGCACATGCGGAATTTATCTTCGCAAAACAAAGTGGCAAACAAGTAGCAAACGACCATCGAGTTTAAGTGTTACAACTCAAAGAGGCAAATGTAGCAAAAACGGGAGTTGTAAGCACGAAGCAAAATGTAGAAAAATATAAGGCACGCGCCCATATTGACCCGCTTGAAGACTAACCACATCATATGCTTCTCCCCCTTTTGTCAGTGATGACCAAAAAGGTTCGAAGACATAGAGTGTTCTATGCGTTCCCAGGCGCAGCAGGGTCGTTGGAGTTGTTTGGCGGGGCTGAAGAGCTTGGTGCCGAGTCGACGCACGCTGAAGGAGGTGGTGGTGATGTAGCATCGTCTCCTTCCTCGATGATTCTTGCAGTCACCATGGCAGCAGATGAAGAGAACTCAGAATCTTCAAGTGATGGAGTTCCGCGCAGCACAACTCTTCTGGGAGGTGTGGAGTCAAACTTGAATCTCTCTCTGAAGCCATCCTCATGAAGATCAGCTTCAGAACACAGCATTGTGAGTCCTTTCCAGGTGCCGTGACAGGTTTCATGCACAACGAATGCATTCTTGGTGGCAAGATTTCTGATGCGATTGACATCCACCAAGAGGCTTTTCATCTGTCTCTTCAACCAGTCGTGATGCCTATCCTGCTTTTGATGAAGAGCCACAAGAAGCTCTCGGTCATTGAGGGCACGAGCGCGCTTCTTGGGTCGCTGAGCAGTTGTGCTATCAGTGGCTTCAGTGGATGCAGGTGCACGCGTAGTGCCAGCCAACGGATACACTCTGGAGATGGCTTCAACACCTTCAACATTCTGAGTGAAGCTCTGGTGTTCTGCATTCTGAAGACTTAAAGGTTGCTTGGCAGGCTCAGGATATATAGCTTCAGCAGAGGTATCCACATCTGGAAAGAAGATCCGATGGTTGCGGGCTGAGGGCTGATATGAAATCGCAGAGTGAAGCTTGATCAGCCTCATTACCCAAGGAGCATAAAACTTCAAACCAAATAAATCTGAGCCTTGAGATCTTTGGTGAAGGGGCCTGCTTTGAAGCTTTTGGCTTCTTTGACTACTTTGACTTCGGTACAGCAGGCGCTTCATCAGACTTGGAGTCAGCAGGAGGGTCATTCACGGCAGTCCCTTGGACTAAGATGCGGGTGATGAGGCCCTCAAGATTTGCATACGGACCAATGATATTGGGTTCTGCATCGCGTGTGCCATCTGCCCTTGGTGCGGAGGGACCAGGGTTGAAGTCTAACCCCAACTTCTTCTTGTTTTGCTTCGCGGAGTTCTGGGCAAATTGGAAGTTGCGCTTGAACAGATTGTCGTCACGACACCAGAGTAGTGACGACGGATGTGCTTCAGCTGGCTGTGGTCCACGAACCATGCACGGGTAGAAGCCTTGAGCAATGGCTTCATCTCTGGACCTGGGTACGAGATTTTTGTATAGTACGTCTCCCCAGGGTCTCTTGATGGCGTTTTTCTCAGCATACTCCTGGGTGACGAAGCGGTATTGGAACCATTGCTCTGCCCAGTAGCGTCGAATCCATTGGATTCGGGTCTTGCGCTGACCATAATTCTCTTCAGGATCTGTTTTGTACATCTCTACCAGTTCATCAGGCAGATCTTTGGACGTTTCTCCACGTCTCTGTCTGCCCCCCTTCCTTGCTCCTGTTTCTGAAGCCATAAACCTTAACTTGGAAGGCTTCAAGATGTTCAAAGGCTTCCTTTTGCTTGACCAACAGGAACTGGCTTCAGGAGAGTTGATGTGATGCTGTAAGAATTCTGCAAATGAATGTAGACTATGAGAACCAAAGGATTCTCCCACAGACATGTACCTGTGACAGCATTAAGGTGCGAGGGAAGGGGAAGAGGTCATAAGCATTCTCAGAAGATTTTGAAGATAAATCGGTTTAGAAGACATTGACCTCATCGTGCGAAGACATTCACTCATAGAAAAGAAGTTGGTTCCAGATTTGTACGAACCCACAGATCAGTACAAGTGAGGAATCTAATGACTTCATGAAGCACAAGTGAATATACTAGGCAAGTTATGAGATGCAGATTGAGAGAGATCTAACTTGTGTGAATAGAAACTTCTTATGGCAGAAAGTGACCGAACCATAGAATCAAAAGGGGCTGTAAAAAGGAAGTTTATTTACCACACCTGGAACTGCTAGGCGGAGTGGGAGATGAGGCCGAGCAGTTCAATCCTCCATGCCCTAACTTGGCGACGAAGACACCTACGGCGACGGCGGAGAGGACCATGTCTGCGGTCAGCGTGAAAACGGCGTCGGAGAGGTTGCGGCAGTGAAGCGCTTCGTCGCCGGCGTCGTCGAGAGCTAGCGGTGGCGCTAGGGTTCGTGTGAGGGAGGAAGAAGGAGATAATGACCGCGGTGAGTGTGTATTTATAGTTGCAGGGGCGGCACTGTGCTATTACACAGGTGCCCCTAGCGATTCGCATCTGAACAGCACGCGGCCATCATGCGGAATCTCGGGGGCAGTTCCACATCCCACTCACGCCTGGATTGTCGGGTGGTCGTTCCTACTTCTCCGGATTTCTTGTGGATGAATGAGCATTGAAAACGGTTTTAAAGTTTGTCTCTGTGTCTTCTGCTGACAAGGACGCAGAGAAGACATTCGACTGTTTCAATAGAATGCATATGACTTGGAGAGATAGAGTTTGAGGTAGAAAGCATAGAGAGGTTAGGGTCCGATCACATTCACTTAGTTCAAAAAGATTCAAACAAGAAGACATAGCTATAAGTGAATGTTGTAGAGGACAGAAGACTAGTATATATATATATCCATATAATCCACGTAGTGAAGATAATCATGAAGACATGTTGAGATTGAAGCCAAACCAAATGTGAAGACATTGCAAGGTAACTCCATGAGTGAAACACTTCAAAATAGAACGTTTGGTGGTGGCGTTACCCACCGTATAGGAAGTATTAGACTCAGACATGGCGCACAATTATTGTGGTGCTCTAAAGTCAATTTCCACATTAATGTATTCACACTTAGAATGTATGTCTTCATTGATTGAAGATATACGTTACTTCGTGTGTTGCACATCTAAGTCATCAATATGCATAAGTGTTAGGATGTGTGCCTGATCACAGGACATTTGAGGATTCCAAGATATTTAGCTCACACCGTAATTTGCAAAATCTCTTCTCATCCAAGGGCTTGGTGAAGATATCTGCCAATTGCTCTTCAGTGTTGACGTGTATGATATCAATATCTTCCTTCACAACATGATCTCTGAGAAAGTGATGACGAATTTCAATGTGCTTTGTCTTCGAGTGTTGAACTGGGTTGTTGGCAATCTTGATGGCGCTTTCGTTGTCGCAGTAAAGTGGCACTTGCTTCAGATGAACGCCATAGTCCTTGAGAGTTTGCTTCATCCACAGAAGCTGAGCGCAGCAAGATCCAGCAGCAATGTATTCAGATTCAGCAGTGGAGAGGGATACACAGTTCTGCTTCTTTGAAGACCAACATACAAGTGATCGTCCCAGAAAGTGGCATCTGCCTGATGTAGACTTCCGATCAACCTTGTCACCAGCATAATCAGCATCCGAGAATCCAACCAGATCAAACTCTGAGCCCTTTGGATACCACAATCCTAGAGTTGGGGTGTGAGCCAAATATCGAAGAATTCGCTTCACTGCTAAGTGATGCGACTCCTTTGGTGCCGCTTGAAATCGAGTACACATGCAAACACTAAGCATAATATCTGGCCTAGATGCACATAAATAAAGCAAAGAACCAATCATGGAGCGGTATACCTTTTGATCGAACTCTTTACCATTGTCGTCGGGACCCAGATGATGTTTGGCTGGCATTGGTGTTGTGAAGCCTTTGCAGTCTTGCATACCAAACTTCTTCAGGCACTCTTTGAGATATTTATCTTGAGATATGAAGGTGCCGTTGCGTTGTTGCCGTATTTGAAGACCGAGGAAGAATTTCAGCTCCCCCATCATAGACATCTGATATTGCTCTTGCATCATATAGCCAAACTCTTCACTGTACTTCTGATTGGTGCAGCCGAAGATAATGTCATCCACATATATTTGGCACACAAACAGTTCACCATCATATGTCTTCGTGAAGAGAGTGGGATCTAGGGAACCAGGTATGAAGCCTTTGCTCTTCAGGAAGTATTCGAGTGTGTCACACCAGGCCCGAGGGGCTTGTTTGAGGCCATACAGTGCCTTGTTGAGCTTGTATACCATGTCAGGATGTTTTGGATCTTCAAACCCAGGTGGTTGTGCAACATACACTTCTTCTTCAATCTTGCCATTGCGAAAGGCACTCTTCACATCCATTTGATACAGAAGTATGTTGTGATGATTTGCATAGGCCAGCAGTATACGCATGGCTTCAAGTCTAGCCACAGGAGCAAATGTTTCATCGAAGTCAATGCCTTCCACTTGAGTATATCCTTGAGCAACGAGGCGAGCTTTGTTTCTGACGATTTGACCATGCTCATCTTGCTTGTTGCGGTATATCCATTTGGTGCCTATTATGTTATGCTTCCATGGATCAGGGCGCTTAACCAATTCCCATACATTGTTCAGCTCAAACTGTTGAAGCTCTTCTTGCATTGCTTGAATCCATTCAGGTTCCATAAAGGCTTCTTCAACTTTCTTGGGTTCTGAAATTGAGACGAATGCAAAGTGCCCACAGAAATTTGCTAGTTGAGTTGCCCTTGAATGAGTGAGTGGACCAGGTGCATTGATGTTGTCAATTATTCTATCAATCTGCACTTCATTGGCAACACGAGGATGTACAGGGCGAAGACTTTGCTCTTGCTGATCTGTGTTGTCGTTGGGAGGAATGTCTTCAGGTTGAGCATTGTCTTCATGTGGATCAGGTGCTGAGATGATAAGTTCTTCTTCAGGATGAGCTTCAGAAGGTACAATCTCTCCAGTTCCCATAAGCTTGATTGATTCACTAGCTGAAACTTCATCTAGCACATTTGGCAGTTGCTCTCTTTGTGAACCATTGGTTTCATCGAATCGCACATCCACTGTTTCAACCACTTTGTAGTGAAAGAGATTGAAGACTCTGTAGGAGTGCGAATCCTTTCCATATCCAAGCATAAAACCCTCATGTGCTTTTGGTGCAAACTTTGAGGTGTGGTGTGGGTCCTTGATCCAGCATCTTGCGCCAAATACTCTGAAGTAACTGACATTTGGCTTCTTGCCAGTTAGGAGTTCATACGATGTCTTGTTCAGAAGCTTGTTAAGATAAACACGGTTGATTGTATGGCATGCAGTGTCAATGGCTTCAGGCCAGAATTTTCTTGGAGTCTTGTATTCATCTAGCATTGTTCTGGCCATCTCAATGAGTGTTCTGTTCTTGTGTTCGACGACGCCATTCTGCTGTGGCGTGTACGGAGCTGAGAATTCATGTGTGATGCCCAAAGTATCAAGATATGTATCAAGGCCAATGTTCTTGAATTCAGTGCCATTGTCACTTCTGATGTGCTTTATCTTGGCGCCATAATTGTTCATAGCTCGATTGGCGAAGCGTCTGAAGACATCCTGCACTTCAGTCTTGTAAAGGATTATGTGCACCCAAGTATATCTAGAGTGATCATCAACAATGATGAAGCCATAGAGGCAAGCAGTAGTGGAAAAAGTTGAGTAGTGAGTGGGACCAAAAAGATCCATGTGAAGCAGTTCGAAGGGTCGAGTAGTGGTCATGATTGTCTTCGAGGGGTGTTTTGCCCTCGTCATCTTCCCTGCTTCACAGGCACCGCATAAGTGATCTTTCTTGAACTTGACGCCTTCGATGCCTATGACATGCTTCTTCTTTGCAAGGGTGTGGAGGTTCCTCATGCCAGCATGTCCAAGCCTCCGATGCCAAAGCCAGCATTCTGAAGCCTTTGCCAGAAGGCATACTGCAAGCTGTGGCCCTACTGAGAAATCTACCACATACAAATCATCTTTCCGATACCCTTCAAACACTAGAGACTTGTCAAATTCCATTAGTACCAGGCAACGATATTTTCCAAATATTACGACCATGTTTAAATCGCAAAGCATTGAGACAGACATTAAGTTGAAGCCAAGGCATTCAACAAGCATGACTTTATCCATGTGTTGATCCTTTGAGATTGCAACTCTACCTAGACCCAATACCTTACTTTTACCAGTGTCAGCAAATGTGATGTGGCTCTTGTTGGATGGACGTAAGGTTGAGTCCATAAGAAGGCTTATTTTGCCGGTCATATGATTCGTACACCCACTGTCAATAATCCATTCTAAAGACGCTGGTGTCGTACCCTACAGTGCAGTTAGGGGGATAGGCTTCACGAAGAGTATTGTGAAGCAAAAACATTTGACGAACCAGTGGGTTATGAAAACTTAGATCCAGATTAGGACTAATGGGGAGAGTGGCATGCGATTCAGGAACGAAATACATAGTGATGCCATTCGGGCATTTGATCTTGCGCCCCACAAGTTTTTTAAGGTCCCCAGCAATAGCGTCAGAAGATTTTGGTTTTCTGCTGGAGACCTTTCCCTGCAAAAGAGAGTTAAGCTTTCTTAACCACCCACATCTTCAAGGGTGGCTTAGAAGCAATAAGTCTAAGTGCAGCATCTGAGAATTTTGGCTTTGGAGCCCTAGCAAACAGTCTAGCAGGGGGTTAGCACAAGTGAAGCCAGATAGATTGGATGGATCTGCTGAGGATTCCTTTGCAGCAACCCATGTGGTTTTGGGGTACTGCTCAGGTTTCCAGTACGAGCCATCTGCATTTATTTTCCTTACGAACCCAACACCCTCTTTCCTAGGGTTTCGGTTCAGAATCTGCTTCTTCAGGACATCACATAATGTCTGATGTCCTTTGAGACTTTTGTACATCCCTGTTTCAAGCAATGTCTTCAACCTAGCATTCTCATTAGCAATAGCAGTGGTATTCTCAGCAGAGAGGTTAGTTACCACTTCAACAGTTGAAGATATTGCAACAGCAGTAGTAGTGGAACATTTAGCAACATAAGTAGCATTATCACGCTCAATGCATTTAAGGCATGGTGGTTCAAATCCTTCCTGAGAGGAACTGATCTGTTCGGCGCGAAGTGACTCGTTTTCCTTTTGAAGATCTTCATGAGCCGCTCTCAATTTCTCAAGATCTTGCTTCCTTTGAAGATAATCATAAGAAAGCTTTTCATGAGTTGTTGAGAGAGTATCATGACGATCTTCAAGTTCCTGATACTTAACGTGAAGATTTTTTATGTCTTCAATTAAGGATTCAGATCGAGTCATTTCAGCTCCCAATAGATCATCGCTTCTGTCTAACAGTTTTTGAATATGTTCCATGGCCTTTTGTTGTTCAGTTGCAATTTTAGCAAGTGTTTTGTAGCTGGGTTTTGAATCACAATCAAAGTCATCGTCACTAGATGTTTGATAGTGAGTAGTGCATGAGTTTACCTTGGCACCGCGTGCCATGAAGCAGTAGGTAGGAGTGGAGTCGTCCTTGTCATCTGCATCGGTGTCGGTGATGAAGTCATTGTCTTCAGTGTTGAAGATGGACTTGGCGACGTATGCTGTAGCCAGACTCGCAATGCCAGAATCAGACTCCTCCTCAGATTCCACCTCTGCCTCCTCAGAAGTGGACTCCTCTGAATCCATTTCCTTGCCAACAAATGCACGTGCCTTGCCAGATGAGCTCTTCTTGTGTGATGAAGACTTTGAGGAAGACTTGGAAGAAGACTTTGAGTATTTCTTCTTCTTGTTGTTGTCAGAATCATATTCCTTGCTCTTCTTCTTCTTTTTATTCTCATTGTCCCACTGTGGACACTCAGAGATGAAGTGTCCAGTTTTCTTGCACTTGTGACAAGTTTTCTTCTTGTAGTCATGAGCAGAAGCTTCATCATCCCTTGAGCTTGATCGTGAAGACTTTCTGAAGCCTTTCTTCTTGGTGAATTTTTGGAACTTCTTCACTAGCATTGCAAGTTCCCTTCCAATGTCTTCAGGATCATCAGAACTGCTGTCAGATTCTTCTTCAGATGAGGACACAACTTTTGCCTTCAAGGCACGAGTTCACCCATAGTTTGGACCGTAGATATCTCTTTTCTCAGAAAGCTGAAACTCATGTGTGTTGAGCCTCTCAAGTATGTCAGACGGATCGAGTGTCTTGAAATCAGGACGTTCTTGAATCATCAGGGCTAGGATGTCAAACGAACTGTCAAGTGATCTCAGCAGCGTCTTGACGATTTCATGTTTGGTGATCTCAGTAGCGCCGAGGGCTTGAAGCTCATTTGTGATGTCAGTGAGCCGGTCAAATGTGTGCTGGACATTCTCATTGTCATTTCACTTGAAGCGGTTGAAGAGGTTGCGAAGAACACTGATTCTCTGATCTCTCTGGGTTGAGATGCCTTCATTGACCTTGGAGAGCCAGTCCCAGACCAGCTTGGATGTCTTCAAGGCACTCACACGGCCATACTGTCCCTTGGTCAGATGACCACAGATGATATTCTTGGCAGTAGAATCCAGTTGAGTGAACTTCTTGACATCGGCAGTAGTGACACCTTCTCCAGCCTTGGGAACGCCGTTCTCAACGACATACCATAGGTCGACGTCAATGGCTTCAAGATGCATGCGCATCTTATTCTTCAAGTAGGGAGATTTAGTTCCATCGAAGACGGGGCACGTAGCGGAGACTTTGATTATCCCTGCAGTCGACATAGCTAAAACTCCAGGTGGTTAAACCGAATCATTGACAGAACAAGGGAGCACCTTGCTCTGATACCAATTGAAAGTGCGTTATATCGACTAGAGGGGGGGGTGAATAGGCGATTTTTATGAAAGTCTTCAAAACGTGGAAGTTATGAAGACAAACAGTAGAGATATGCCTATCACTATGCAGCGGAAGTTAGATTACACTAGGCAAGCCATGGTCAAGTATTCAATAGAGTGAATGCACAATGACAATTAGTTGCAGTGTAATAAGGATCAGGTAGGAAGAAGTTATGAAGCCAAACGGATCATACAGTCACGTTTTGAAGACCGAAGATATAGCAAGCATGCAATGACTTCACAACGAGTAACAGTAAGTAAAAAGGAAGTGAAGATGAAACCAGTGACTCGTTGAAGACAATGATTTGTTGGACCAGTTCCAGTTGCTGTGACAACTGTCCGTCTGGTTGGAGCGGCTAGGTATTTAAACCAAAGGACACACAGTCCTGGACACCCAGTCCTGAACACGCAGCTCGGGACACCCAGTCCTCACCGTATTCTCCTTGAGCTAAGGTCACACAGACCTCGCCCAATCACTCTGGTAATTCTTCAAGGTAGACTCCCAAACCTTCACAGACTTCATTCACCGGCAATCCACAACGACTCTTGGATGCTCAGAACGCGACGCCTAACCATCTGGAGGATGCACAGTCCTCAAGTGTAATAAGTCTTCAGATCACTCAGACAAGAAGACTTAAGTGATGCCCAATTTACTCTGGCTCTGGGTGGTTAGGGCTTTTCTCCTCGCTAGGAATTTTCTCTCAAAGGCTTCGAGGTGGGTTGCTCTCAAACGACAAAAGCCGTGCACTGAAATCTGAGCAGCCAACCGTTTATGGTTGTAGGGGGTGGACTATTTATAGCCACTGGGCAACCCGACCTGATTTGTCCGAAATGACCCTGGGTCACTAAGGAACTGACACGTGTTCCAACGGTCAGATTTCGAACTCACATGGCAACTTTACTTGGGCTACAAGTAAAGTTGACTTGTCCGACTCTGGACAAGATTTGCTCTCATAGTCTTCGCTCGAAGACATAGGTTTTGAATTAGGCATCACTTCAGTCATTCTGACTGGTTCTCTTGGACCCCACTTAACAGTACGGTGGTTCCTATGACTCAACACAAATGAAAAAGAACTACGAAACATCTAAGTCTTCGAGTTCCATAGGCTTCACGTGGTGTCTTCTCTTGTCATAGTCTTCAATGTGAATATCTTCATATACCACCATTGTCTTCAATGTCTTCATACATTTTTTAGGGGTCATCTCTGGTAGTAAAACCGAATCAATGAGGGACTTCTACCTGTGTTATCCTGCAATTCTCACAAACACATTAGTCCCTCAACTAAGTTTGTCGTCAATACTCCAAAACCAACTAGGGGTGGCACTAGATGCACTTACAGTCTTTGCAATAGAACCATGTCTGATTCCACTCTTTGGGGTGGCTGTGCAGTTTGGCGTGAGGGTATGTGACCTCTTTCCTTTTCTGGATCGCCACGCCACCCAGCTCCGTATTGGAGCGATCAGTAAACTCAGTACGGCGGTTTAAATGGAAAAGGTCTCTGAACAATTCCACTGTGGGCTCCTCTTGAAAGAACGCCTCACAGAGCACTTGGAAGTGACATATATTTGTAACAGAATTGGGGCCAGTGTCTTGTGGATGGAGTTGGAAATCGGCCAAAACATCCCGGTAAAATTTAGAACCGGGCGGCTTAAAGCCCCGAGCTAAGTGATCTACGAAAACAACAACCTCTCCTTCTTGAGGAGTGGGAGGGCATTCTTTGCCAGGAGCCCTCCAATGGATGGTATCTTTGCTGCCTAAAGCGCCGATCAGGACTAGATCATCCAGCTGAGCCTCTGTGATGCGAGAAGGAACCCAATTGCACTCATATACTTGCTTGGCCATGATGGAATCTACAAGGTAGAAGATCCCGGTTCAAAAATGCATTTGATCAAGGTACATTGGTATGTGCAATGTTAAACCGGAGACAGATCTATCTGAACCGGAGTTTTATGAAGCAACAACATCTGGCGGTTCAACAAGGGGACTAATGGTATATACCGGTTTGGCAATTTTTTTCTACAAGGTTAAACCGCCTGGTTTGAACATTGAAGTAGATGAGTAAGTTTATAGAAATAGATTTCGTAAGATTTCTCTACAGCGATGGATCTGAAGCAAGTTCAGAAAAAAGATAAATATTCAGAGGTCCAAAAGGAGCAGTACTGAATCAATGAGCAAGACGTACATACAGATCTATGGTTTTGAGATGTGTAAGTGAAGGCGAAGGGTAAACAGCTACCATTGCACAGAGTAAAAATTTGCGGAGTCATCTAAAGATCTATTGTATGAGCAAGAGGCAGACGATGAACACTAAAGAACTGTGAAACCCTAGGTCAGATCTGCGAGGGAAAGGATAGAAGATTTACCGGAGCTGAGGAAGACGCGGAAGGTTGCCGCGATGCTCTGGTGCGCTCGGGTTGATGCAGCGGCCAAGGTTGAGGCAGAGATCGACGGCGTTGGCGGAGCTCCGAGGCTGGCGACGCGAGGAAGACGAAGCAGAAAGGCACAAAGGGGAGAAAAGAAATGACCCTTTGGTCCTATTTATAAGGCGAAAGAACATGTGTCAGGCGCGACAATCAAGGGGCCACGAAACAGAGTTGTAGCCTCGATTTCCGCAGATCTATTAAACAAAGAAGCATAATGGATAGCTTCGTTATGACAGGTGACGTCACTCCGGTTTACAACAATCAGAGAAGATGACATCATGGTGGTTTACCAATTTATGAGAAGATGTTGAAGATGAAGCTTTTGTTAAAGGATTCACATGAACCCGTTCAAATCAATCTGGGGCCTAATGTTGGGGATATTACTGCTGGGCGTAAACCGGCCTATCTGGGCCGGGACAACTTCATCAGTAGTTCAAGAGTGATAAAGCCCAAGAAGGCAGATGAGGGCCTAAGGCCCGTAGCCAGTTCAAGACTTGTAGATATAAACCGGTATTTGTATATAAACTTATATTGTAAGTTAGGAATAAGGAGAGACCAACCCGGAATACGAATATCGACCGGTGTTGGGACTCTGTGAACTGACGGGTGTCACCCGTGTATATAAGGGGACGACCCGGCGGCGGTTCAGAGATAGACAACAACTCGAGACATAGGCGAAGCTTGTTTGCTCCCTAGTCATCGAAACCCCATCAATTCCATCACAACTAGACGTAGGCTTTTACCTTCATCAAAGGGGCCGAACTAGTATAAACTCTCTTGCGTCCCTGTGTCCGCTTTAACCCCTTCAAGCTAACCCGTCGCGATGGCTCCATGACTAAGTCCTTTCTCGAGGACATCTACCGTGACAAAACCACGACACTACCTCTACATCTACCTTCAGGATTAGTTTTAGACCTAAATAATTGTTATTTGGTGCCAGCGTTAAGCATGAACATTATATCTGGATCTTGTTTTATGCGAGACGGTTATTCATTTAAATCAGAGAATAATGGTTGTTCTATTTATATGAGTAATATCTTTTATAGTCATGCACCCTTCATGAGTGGTCTATTTTTATTGAATCTCGATAGTAGTGATACACATATTCATATTATTGAACCCAAAAGATATAAGTTTAATAATGATAGTGCAACTTATTTGTGGCACTGCCGTTTGGGTCATGTTGGTGTAAAGCGCATGAAGAAACTCCATGTTGATGGGCTTTTGGAATCACTTGATTATGACTCACTTGATGCTTGCGAACCATGCCTCATGGGCAAGATGACTAAGACTCCGTTCTCCGGAACAATGGAGCGAGCAACAGACTTGTTGGAAATAGTACTTACTGATGTATACGGTCTGATGAGTGTTGATGCTCGCGACGGGTATCGTTATTTTCTGACCTTCATAGATGATTTGAGTAGATATGGGTATATCTACTTGATGAAACATAAGTCAACATTTGAAAAGTTCAAAGAATTTCAGAGTGAAGTAGAAAATCATCATAACAAGAAAAATAAAATTTCTACAATCTCATCATGGAGGAGAATATTTGAGTTACGAGTTTGGTCTTCATTTGTAACAATGTGGAATAGTTTCGCAACTCATGCCACCCGAAACACCACAGCGTAATGGTGTATCTAAACGTCGTAACCACACTTTATTAGATATGGTGTGATCTATGATGTCTCTTACTGATTTACCGCTATCGTTTTGGGGTGATGCTTTAGAGACGGCTGCATTCACGTTAAATAGGGCACCATCTAAATTCGTTGAGACGATGCCATATGAACTGTGGTTTGGCAATAAACCCAAGTTGTCGTTTCTTAAAGTTTGGGGCTGCGATGCTTATGTGAAAAAGCTTCAACCTGATAAGCTCGAACCCAAATCGGAGAAATTTGTCTTCATAGGATAACCAAAGGAAACTATTGGGTACACCTTCTATCATAGATTCGAAGGCAAGATATTCATTGCTAAGAATGGATCCTTTCTAGAGAAGGAGTTTCTCTCGAAAGAAGTGAGTGGGAGGAAAGTAGAACTTGATGAGGTAACTGTACTTGCTCCCTTATTGGAAAGTAGTTCATCACAGAAATCAGTTCCAGTGATTCCTACACCAATTAGTGAGGAAGCTAATGATGATGATCATGAAACTTCTGATCATGTTACTACCAAACCTTGTAGGTCAACTAGAGTAAGATCCAGACCAGACTGGTACGGTAATCCTGTTCTGGAAGTCATGTTACTTGACCATGACGAACCTACGAACTATGAGGAAGCGATGATGAGCCCAGATTCCGCGAAATGGCTTGAGGCCATGAAATCTGAGATGGGATCCATGTATGAGAACAAAGTGTGGACTTTGGTTGACTTTCCCGATGACCGGGAAGCCATAGAGAATAAATGGATCTTTAAGAAGAAGACTGACGCTGATGGTAATGTTACTGTCTACAAAGCTCGACTTGCTGCGAAAGGTTTTCAACAAGTTCAAGGAGTTGACTACGATGAGACCTTCTCACCCGTAGTGATGCTTAAGTCCGTCTGAATCATGTTAGCAGTTGCTGCATTTTATGATTATGAAATTTGGCAAATGGATGTCAAAACTGCATTGCTTAATGGATATCTTAAAGAAGAGTTGTATATGATGCAACCAGAAGGTTTTGTCGATCCAAAAGGTGCTAACAAAGTGTGCAAGCTCCAGCGATCCATTTATGGACTGGTGCAAGCCTCTCGTAGTTGGAATATACGCTTTGATAGTGTAATCAAAGCATATGGTTTTATACAGACTTTTGGAGAAGCCTGTATTTACAAGAAAGTGAGTGGGAGCTCTGTAGCATTTCTGATATTATATGTAGATGACATATTGTTGATAGGAAATGATACTGAATTTCTGGATAGCATAAAAGGATACTGCTACCTCTTGAGCACTGTGTTGGTTTTCCCCGAAGAGGAAGGGATGATGCAGCAAAGTAGCATAAGTATTTCCCTCGGTTTTTGAGAACCGAGGTATTAATCCAGTAGGAGGCTACACGCGAGTCCCTCGTACCTGCACAAAACAAATAAATCCTCGCAACCAACGCAAATAGGGGTTGTCAATCCCTATAAGGCCACTTATGAGAGTGAGATCTGATAGATATGATAAGATAATATTTTTGGTATTTTATGATAAAGATGCAAAGTAAAATAAAGGCAAAGGAAATATCAAAGGAAATAACTAAGTAGTAGGAGATTAATATGATGAAGATAGACCCGGGGGCCATAGGTTTCACTAGTGGCTTCTCTCGAGAGCATAAGTATTGTACGGTGGGTGAACAAATTACTGTTGAGCAATTGACAGAATTGAGCATAGTTATGAGAATATCTAGGTATGATCATGTATATAGGCATCATGTCCGAGACAAGAAGACCAACTCCTGCCTGCATCTACTACTATTACTCCACTCATCGACTGCTATCCAGCATGCATCTAGAGTATTAAGTTAAAAACAGAGTAACGCCTTAAGCAAGATGACATGATGTAGAGGGATAGACTCATGCAATATGAAGAAAACCCCATCTTGTTATCCTCGATGGTAAAAATAAATACGTGCCTTGTTGCCCCTATGGTCACTGTGAAAGGACACCGCAAGATTGAACCCAAAGCTTAGCACTTCTCCCATTGCAAGAAAGATCAATCTAGTAGGCCAAACCAAACTATAATTCGAAGAGACTTGCAAAGATAAACAATCATACATAAAAGAATTCAGAGAAGATTCAAATATTATTCATAGATAGACTTGATCATAAACCCACAATTCATCGGTCTCAACAAACACACTGCAAAAAGAAGATTACATCGAATAGTTCTCCACAAGAGAGGGGGAGAACATTGTATTGAGATCCAAAAAGAGAGAAGAAGCCATCTAGCTACTAACTATGGACCCGTAGGTCTGAGGTAAACTACTCACACTTCATCGGAGAGGCTATGGTGTTGATGTAGAAGCCCTCCGTGATCGATGGCCACTCCGGCGGAGCTCCGGAACAGGCCCCAAGATGGGATCTCGTGGATACAGAAAGTTGCGGCGGTGGAATTAGGTTTTTAGCACCGTATCTGATCGTTTGGGGGTACGTGGGTATATATAGGAGGAAGGAGTACGTCGGTGGAGCAACAGGGGGCCCACGAGGGTGGAGGGCATGCCTGGGGGGGCAGGCGCACCCCTACCTCGTGGCCTCCTCTTTTCTTTCTTGACGTAGGGTCCAAGTCTCCCGGGTCTTGTTTGTTCAGAAAATCACATTCCCGAAGGTTTCATTCCGTTTGGACTCCGTTTGATATTCCTTTTCTTCGAAACCCTAAAGCAGGAATAAACATCAATTCTGGGCTGGGCCTCCGGTTAATAGGTTAGTACCAAAAATAATATAAAAGTGGATAATAAAGCCCAATAATGTCCAAAACAGTAGATAATATAGCATGGAGCAATAAACTATTATAGATACATTGGAGACGTATCAAGCATCCCCAAGCTTAATTCCGGCTCGTCCTCGAGTAGGTAAATGATAAAAACAGAATTTGTGATGCGGAGTGCTACTTGGCATAATTTTAATGTAATTCTTCTTAATTGTGGTATGAATATTTAGATCCTAAAGATTCAAGACAAAAGTTCATATTGACATAAAAATAATAATACTTCAAGCATACTAACAAAGCAATTATGTCTTCTCAAAATAACATGGCTAAAGAAAGTTATCCCTACAAAATCATATAGTCTGGCTATGCTCTATCTTCACCACACAAAATATTTAAATCATGCACAACCCCGATGACAAGCCAAGCAATTGTTTCATACTTTTGACATTCTCAAAACTTTTTCAATCTTCACGCAATACATGAGCGTGAGCCATAGATATAGCACTATAGGTGGAATTGAGTGTTGGTTGTGGAGAAGACAAAAAGGGAGAAGATAGTCTCACATCAACTAGGCGTATCAACGGGCTATGGAGATGCCCATCAATAGATATCAATGTGAGTGAGTAGGGATTGCCATGCAATGGATGCACTAGAGCTATAAGTATATGAAAGCTCAAAAAAACTAAGTAGGGATTGCCATGCAATGAATATACAAGCCAAGTTCTATAATGAAAGATTCCCACTAGTATATGAAAGTGATAACATGAGAGACTCTCTACTATGAAGATCATGGTGCTACTTTGAAGCACAAGTGTGGTAAAAGGATAGTAGCATTGTCCCTTCTCTCTTTTTCTCTCATTATTTTATTTGGGCATTTTCTCTTTTTATGGCCTCTTTTTTTGGTGGGCTTCTTTGGCCTCTTTTACTTTTCGTCCAGAGTCTCATCCCGACTTGTGGGGGAATCATAGTCTCCATCATCCTTTCCTCACTGGGACAATGCTCTAATAATGATGATCATCACACTTTTGTTTTTCTTACAACTCAACAATTACAACTCGATACTTAGAACAAAATATGACTATGTGAATGCCTCCGGCGGTGTACCGGGATATGCAATGATGCATGAGTGACATGTATGAAAGAATTATGAATGGTGGCTTTGCCACAAATACGATGTCAACTACATGATCATGCTAGGCAATATGACAATGATGGAGTGTGTCATAATAAACGGAATGGTGAAAAGTTGCATAGCAATATATCTCGGAATGGCTATGGAAATGCCATAATAGGTAGGTATGGTGGATGTTTTGAGGAAGGTATATGGTGGGTGTATGATACCGGCGAAAGGTGCGCGGTATTAGAGAGGCTAGCAAAGGTGGAAGGGTGAGAGTGCCTATAATCCATGGACTCAACATTAGTCATAAAGAAATCATATAATTATTGCAAAAATCTACAAGTTATCAAAGCAAAGTATTACGCGCATGCTCCTAGGGGGATAGATTGGTAGGAAAAGACCATCGCTCGTCCCCGACCGCCACTCATAAGGAAGACAATCAAAAAATCAATCATGCTCCGACTTCATCACATAACAGTTCACCATACGTGCATGCTACGGGAATCACAAACTTTAACACAAGTATTTCTCAAATTCACAACTACTCAACTAGCACAACTTTAATATCACCATCTTTATATCTCAAAACAATTATCAAGTATCAAACTTCTCATAGTATTCAACACACTCATAAGAAAGTTTTATTATTAATCTTGTATACCAAGCATATTAGGATTTTAAGCAAATTACCATGCTTTTTAAGACTCTCAAAATAATTTAAGTGAAGCATGAGAGATCAATAGTTTCTATAAAACAAATCCACCACCATGCTCTAAAAGATATAAGTGAAGTACTAGAGCAAAATTATATAACTCAAAAGATATAAGCGAAGCACATAGAGTATTCTAACAAATTCCAAATCATGTATGGCTCTCTCAAAAGGTGTGTACAGCAAGGACTATTGTGGTAAACTAACAAATAAAGACTCAAATCATACAATACGCTCCAAGCAAAACACATATCATGTGGCGAGTAAAAATATAGCTCCAAGTAAATTTACCGATAGAAGTAGACGAAAGAGGGGATGCCTCCCGGGGCATCCCCAAGCTTTGGCTTTTAGGTGTACTTAGATTATCTTGGGGGTGCCATGGGCATCCCCAATCTTAGGATTTTGCCACTCCTTGTTCCATAATCCATCAAATCCTTACCCAAAACTTGAAAACTTCACAACACAAAACTTAAAGTAGAAAATCTCGTGAGCTCCGTTAGCGAAAGAAAATAAAATACCACTTCAAGGTACTGTAATGAACTCATTATTTATTTATATTGGTGTTATACCTACTGTATTCCAACTTCTCTATGGTTTATAAACTATTTTACTAGCCCTAGATTCATCAAAATAAGCAAACAACACACGAAAAGCAGAATCTGTCAAAAACAGAACAGTCTCTAGTAATCTGTAGCTAGCGCAAGATCTGGAACCCCAAAAATTCTAAAATAAATTGCTGGACGTGAGGAATTTATCTATTAATCATCTTCAAAAAGAATTAACTAAATAGCACTTTCCTAATAAAAATTACAGCAGTTCTCGTGAGCGCTAAAGTTTCTGTTTTTTTACAGCAAGTTCAACAAGACTTTCCCCAAGTCTTCCCAATGGTTCTACTTGGAACAAACACTAATTAAACACAAAAAAACACAACCAAAACAGAGGCTAGATAAATTATTTATTACTAAACAGGAGAAAAAAGCAAGAAATAAAAATAAAATTGGGTTGCCATCTTTGGTGGGCAATTCTTCAATGAGGCATCTACCATCTTTAGGAATTTCTTTCTTTTTATTAATTATCAAACTTAGAGGCACAAGATCGAAAAATTCATTTGTAACAAATGGTTCCTTAATGATAGCAAAAATATTGGGATGAATACTTATAGATTTGAGATCCGCATTTTCCTTACTAAAGGATTGACCCTTATTTTTAGGAACATACATAAGCTTGGCAATTTTAGTGGGAGGACTTGGAGTATTCTTTACGGAAGAAAAATCGGTTCCCAAGTTGCTGATAATACCCTCAAGTTTATCGATCCTAGTGGAATTGTGATTTATTTTCTCATTAACTATGGGTTCCTTTTCTTTAATATTTTTCAAAGCAACTCCTACTTTAGATCCATATTGAGAGATTCAGCTGTGGATCTTTTTATCCAAATTTTCAATTAATTCTATGGTAGCAACCTTATTTTCAATAATTTCAAGCCTTTGCCTTACATGCTCCAAAGTTAACATAGTTCCATTAACCAAGAGAGGGGGTGAGCCAAATAAATCTAACATAGCATTATAAGAATCAAAAGTATGGCTACCCAAAAAGTTCCCTCTGGTAATAGTATCAAGAACATAATGGTGCCAAGGAGTAATGCCTACATAAAAATTGCGAAGGAGAATGGAAGTAGATTGCTTCCTAGTAGATCTATTTTGAGCATTGCAAATTCTATACCAAGCATCTTTTAGATTTTCACCCTCCCTTTGCTTAAAATTTAGAATTTCATTCTAGGGAGATAACGGAGAAGATAAGGGACTAGCCATAACGACAAGCAAACGAACTAACACACAAGCAAACAAAGAAAAGCAAGTGGGCAAAAAGAGGCAAGCGGGAAAGAGAGGGAGGATAGAGAGAGAGAGGGCGAATAAAACGGCAAGGGTGAAGTGGGGGAGAGGAAAACGAGAGGCAAATGGCAAATAATGTAATGCGGGAGATAAGGGTATGTGATGGGTACTTGGTATGTTGACTTTTGCGTAGACCTCCCCGGCAACGGCGCTAGAAATCCTTCTTGCTACCTCTTGAGCACTGCGTTGGTTTTCCCCGAAGAGGAAGGGATGATGCAGCAAAGTAGCGTAAGTATTTCCCTCAGTTTTTGAGAACCAAGGTTTCAATTCAGTAGGAGGCTACGCGCGAGTCCCTCATACCTGCACAAAACAAATAAATCCTCGCAGCCAACGCAAATAGGGGTTGTCAATCCCTATAAGGCCACTTACGAGAGTGAGATCTGATAGATATGATAAGATAATATTTTTGGTATTTTTTATGATAAAGATGCAAAGTAAAATAAAGGCAAAGTAAATAGCAAAGGAAATAACTAAGTAGTAGGAGATTAATATGATGAAGATAGACCCGGGGGCCATAGGTTTCACTAGTGGCTTCTCTTGAGAGCATAAGTATTCTACAGTGGGTGAACAAATTACTATTGAGCAATTGACAGAATTGAGCATAGTTATGAGAATATCTAGGTATGATCATGTATATAGGCATCATGTCCGAGACAAGTAGACCAACTCATGTCTGCATCTACTACTATTACTCCACTCATCGACCGCTATCCAGCATGCATCTAGAGTATTAAGTTAAAAACAGAGTAACGCCTTAAGCAAGGTGACATGATGTAGAGGGATAGACTCATGCAATATGAAGAAACCCCATCTTGTTATCCTCGATGGCAACAATACAATACGTGCCTTGCTGCCCCTACTGTCAGTGGGAAAGGACACCGCAAGATTGAACCCAAAGCTAAGCACTTCTCCCATTGCATGAAAGATCAATCTAGTAGGCCAAACCAAACTGATAATTCATAGAGACTTGCAAAGATAAACAATCATACATAAAAGAATTCAGAGAAGATTCAAATATTATTCATAGATAGACTTGATCATAAACCCACAATTCATGGGTCTCAACAAACACAACGCAAAAAGAAGATCGCATCGAATATTTCTCCACAAGAGAGGGGGAGAACATTGTATTGAGATCCAAAAAGAGAGAATAAGCCATCTAGCTACTAACTATGGACCCGTAGGTCTGAGGTAAACTACTCACACTTCATCGGAGAGACTATTGTGTTGATGTAGAAGCCCTCCGTGATCGATGCCCCCTCCGGCAGAGCTCCAGAACAGGCCCCAAGATGGGATCTCATGGATACAGAAAGTTGCGGCGGTGGAATTAGGTTTTTAGCTCTGTATCTGATTGTTTGGGGGTACGTAGGTATATATAGGAGGAAGGAGTACGTCGGTGGAGCAACAGGGGGCCCACGAGGGTGGAGGGCGCCCCCCTACCTCGTGGCCTCCTCTTTTCTTTCTTGACGTAGGGTCCAAGTCTCTCGGGTCTTGTTCTTTGAGAAAATCACGTTCCTGAAGGTTTCATTCCGTTTGGACTCTGTTTGATATTCCTTTTCTTCGAAACCCTAAAACAGGCAAAAACAACAATTCTGGGCTGGGCCTCCGGTTAATAGGTTAGTCCCAAAAATAATATAAAAGTGGATAATAAATCCCAATAATGTCCAAAACAGCAAATAATATAGCATGGAGCAATCAAAAATTATAGATACGTTGGAGACGTATCAGATACTTGAATAAGAATTTTTCAATGAAAGACCTCGGTGAAGCTGCTTATATATTGGGCATCAAGATCTATAGAGATAGATCAAGATGCTTAATTGGACTTTCACAAAGCACATACCTTGATAAAGTTTTGAAGAAGTTTAAAATGGATCAAGCAAAGAATGGGTTCTTGCCTGTGTTACAAGGTGTGAAGTTGAGTCAGACTCAAAGCCCGACCACAACAGAAGATAGAGAGAAAATGAAAGGCATTCCCTATGCTTCAGCCATAGGTTCTATCATGTATGCAATGCTGTGTACCAGACTTGATGTGTGTCTTGCTATTAGTTTTGCAGGCAGGTACCAAAGTAATCCAGGAGTGGATCACTGGACATCGGTCAAGAACATCCTGAAATACCTGAAAAGGACTAAGGATATGTTTCTCGTTTATGGAGGTGACAAAAAGCTCATCGTAAATGGTTACGTCGATGCAAGCTTTGACGCTGATCCGGATGACTCTAATGTTGGGGAACGTAGTAATTTCAAAATTTTCCTACACACACGCAAGATAATGGTGATGCATAGCAACGAGAGAGGAGAGCGTTGTCTATGTACCCTCGTAGACCGAAAGCGGAAGCGTTAGCACAACACGGTTGATGTAGTCGTACGTCCTCATGGCCCGACCGATCAAGCACCGAAACTACGACACCTCCGAGTTCTAGCACACGTTCAGCTCGATGACGATCCCCGGACTCCAATCCAGCAGAATGTCGGGGAAGAGTTCCGTCAGCACGACGGCGTGGTGACGATCTTGATGTTCTACTGTCGTAGGGCTTCGCCTAAGCACCGCTACAATTTATTGAGGATTATGGTGGAGGGGGGCACCGCACACGGCTAAGAGATCAATGATCAATTGTTGTGTCTTTGGGGTGCCCCCCCTGCACCCGTATATAAAGGAGTAAGGGAGGAGGCGGCCGGCCCTAGGAGGGGGCGCGCCAAGTGTGGAGTCCTACTAGGACTCCCTAGTCCTAGTAGGATTCCACCTCCCATATGGAATAGGAAAAGAGGAAGGGAAAAGGAGAAGGAAGGAAGGGGGCGCCCCCTTCCCTAGTCCAATTCAGACCGGACCAAGGGGAGGGGTGCGACCACCCTTGAGGCCCTTTTCCTTCTTTCCCGTATGGCCCAATAAGGCCCAATACGTATTCCCGTAACTCTCCGGTACTCCAAAAAATACCCGAATCATTCGGAACCTTTCCGATGTCCGAATATAGTCGTCCAATATATCGATCTTTACATCTCGACCATTTCGAGACTCCTTGTCATGTCCCCGATCTCATCCGGGACTCCGAACTCCTTCGGTACATCAAAACTCAAAAACTCATAATATAACTGTCATCGAAACCTTAACCGTGCGGACCCTACGGGTTCGAGAACAATGTAGACATGACTGAGACACATCTCCGGTCAATAACCAATAGCGGAACCTAGATGCTCATATTGGCTCCTACATATTCTATGAAGATCTTTATCGGTCAAACCGCATAACAACATACATTGTTCCCTTTGTCATCGGTATGTTACTTGCCCAAGATTCGATCATCGGTATCTCAATACCTAGTTTAATCTCGTTACTGGCAAGTCTCTTTACTAGTTCCGTAATACATCATCTCACAACTAACTCATTAGTTGCATTGCTTGCAAGGCTTAAGTGATGTGCATTACCGAGAGGGCCCAGAGATACTTCTCCGACAATCGGAGTGACAAATCATAATCTCGAAATACGCCAACCCAACAAGTACCTTTGGAGACACCTGTAGAGCACCTTTATAATAACCCAGTTACATTGTGACGTTTGGTGGCACACAAAGCGTTCCTCCGGTAAACGGGAGTTGCATAATCTCATAGTCATAGGAACATGTATAAGTCATGAAGAAAGCAATAGCAACAAACTAAACGATCAAGTGCTATGCTAACGGAATGGGTCAAGTCAATCACATCATTCTCCTAATGATGTGATCCCATTAATCAAATGACAACTCATGTCTATGGTTAGGAAACATAACCATCTTTGATCAATGAGCTAGTCAAGTAGAGGCATACTAGTGACACTCTGTTTGTCTATGTATTCACACATGTATTATGTTTCCGGTTAATACAATTCTAGCATGAATAATAAACATTTATCATGATATAAGGAAATAAATAATAACTTTATTATTGCCTCTAGGGCATATTTCCTTCAGTCTCCCACTTGCACTAGAGTCAATAATCTAGTTCACATCACCATGTGATTTAACATCAATAGTTCACATCACCATGTGATTAACACCCATAGTTCACATCGACATGTGATCAACACCCAAAGGGTTTACTAGAGTCAATAATCTAGTTCACATCGCTATGTGATTAACACCCAAAGAGTACTGAGGTGTGATTATGTTTTGCTTGTGAGAGAAGTTTAGTCAACGGGTCTACCACATTCAGATCCGTAAGTATTTTGCAAATTTCTATGTCAACAATGCTCTGCATGGAGCTACTCTAGCTAATTGCTCCCACTTTCAAAATGTATCCAGATTGAGACTTAGAGTCATCTGGATCAGTGTCAAAACTTGCATCGACGTAACCCTTTATGACGAACCTTTTGTCACCTCCATAATCAAGAAACATATCCTTATTCCACTAAGGATAATTTTGAACAATGTCCAGTGATCTACTCCTAGATCACTATTGTACTCCCTTGCCAAACTCAGGGCAAGGTATACAATAGGTCTGGTACACAGCATGGCATAGTTTATAGAACCTATGGCTGAGGCATAGGGAACGACTTTCATTCTCTCTCTATCTTCTACCGTGGTCGGGTTTTGAGTCTTACTCAACTTCACACCTTTGTAACACAGGCAAGAACTCCTTCTTTGACTGTTCCATTTTGAACTACTTCAAAATCTTGTCAAGTTATGTACTCATTGAAAAACTTATCAAGCGTCTTGATCTATCTCTATAGATCTTGATGCTCAATATGTAAGCAGCTTCACCGAGGTCTTTCTTTGAAAAACTCCTTTCAAACATTCCTTTATGCTTTGCAGAATAATTCTACATTATCTCCGATCAACAATATGTCTTTCACATATACTTATCAGAAATGTTGTAGTGCTCCCACTCACTTTCTTGTAAATACAGGCTTCACCACAAGTCTGTATAAAACTATATGCTTTGATCAACTTATCAAAGCGTATATTCTAACTCCAGATGCTTGTACCAGTCCATAGATGGATCGCTGGAGCTTGCATATTCTGTTAGTACCTTTAGGATTGAAAAAACCTTCTGGTTGCATCATATACAACTCTTCTTTAATAAATCCATTAAGGAATGCAGTTTTGTTTATCCATTTGCCAAATTTAATAAAATGCAGCAATTGCTAACATGATTCGGACAGACTTAAGCATAGATACGAGTGAGAAACTCTCATCGTAGTCAACACCTTGAACTTGTCTAAAAGCTTTTTGCGACAATTCTAGCTTTGTAGATAGTAACACTACTATCAGCGTCCGTCTTCCTCTTGAAGATCCATCTAATCTCAATGGCTCGCCTATCATTGGGCAAGTCAATCAAAGTCCATACTTTGTTCTCATACATGGATCTCATCTCAGATTTCATGGCCTCAAGCCATTTCGCGGAATCTGGGCTCATCATCGCTTCGTCATAGTTTGTAGGTTCGTCATGGTCAAGTAACATGACCTTCAGAACAGGATTACCGTACCACTCTGGTGCGGATCTCACTCTGGTTTATCTATGAGGTTTGGTAGTAACTTGATTTGAAGTTACATGATCATCATCATTAGCTTCCTCACTAGTTGGTGTAGTAGTCACAGGAACAGATTTCTGTGATGAACTACTTTCCAGTAAGGGAGCAGGTACAGTTACCTCATCGAGTTCTACTTTCCTCCCACTCACTTCTTTCGAGAGAAACTCCTTCTCTAGAAAGGATCCATTCAAAGCAACGAATATCTTGCCTTAGGATCTGTGATAGAAGGTGTACCCAACATTTTCTTTGGGGTATCCTATGAAGACGCACTTCTCCGATTTGGGTTTGAGCTTATCAGGTTGAAACTTTTTCACATAAGCATTGCAACCTCAAACTTTAAGAAACGACAGCTTAGGTTTCTTGCCAAACCATAGTTCATACGATGTCGTCTCAAAGGATTTAGATGGTGCCCTATTTAACGTGAATGCAGCTGTCTCTAATGCATAACCCCAAAATGATAGCGGTAAATCAGTAAGAGACGTCATAGATCGCACCATATCTAATAAAGCACGGTTATGACGTTCGGACACACCATTACACTGTGGTGTTCCAAGTGGCGTGAGTAGTGAAACTATTTCACATTGTTTTTAACTGAAGGCCAAACTCGTAACTCAAATATTTTACTTCTGCGATCATATCGTAGAAACTTTTATTTTTGTTACGATGATTCTCCACTTCACTCTGAAATTCTTTGAACTTTTCAAATGTTTCAGACTTGTGTTTCATTAAGTAGATATACTCATATCTGCTCAAGTCATTTGTGAAGATTAGAAAATAATGATACCTGCCATGAGCCTCAATATTTATCGGACCACATACATCAGTATGTATGATTTCCAACAAATCTGTTGCTCGCTCCATTGTTCCGAAGAATGGAGTCTTAGTCATCTTGCCCATGAGGCATGGTTCGCAAGCATCAACTGATTCATAATCAAGTGATTCCAAAAGCCCATCAGCATGGATTTTCTTCATGCGCTTTACACCAATATGACCTAAACGGCAGTGCCACAAATAAGTTGCACCATCATTATTAACTTTGCATATTTTGGTTTCAATATTATGAATATGTGTATCACTACGGTCGAGATCCAACGAACCATTTTCATTGGGTGTGTAACCATATAAGGTTTTATTCATGTAAACAGAACAACAATTTATTCTCTTACTTAAATGAATAACCGTATTGCAATAAACATGATCAAATCATATTCATGCTCAACGCAAACACCAAATAACACTTATTTAGGTTCAACACTAATCCCAAAATTATAGGAAGTGTGCGATGATGATCATATCAATCTTGGAACCACTTCCAACACACATCGTCACTTCACCCTTAACTAGTCTATGTTCATTCTGTAACTCCCGTTTCGAGTTACTACTCTTAGCAACTGAACCAGTATCAAATACCGAGGGGTTGCTACGAACACTAGTAAAATACACATCAATAATCTGTATATCAAATATACCTTTCTTCACTTTGCCATCCTTCTTATCCGCCAAATACTTGGGGCAGTTCCGCTTCCAGTGACCAGTCCCTTTGCAGTAGAAGCACTTAGTCTTAGGCTTAGGACCAGACTTGGGCTTCTTCACTTGAGCAGCAACTTTCTTGCCGTTCTTCTTGAAGTTCCCCTTCTTCCCTTTGCCCTTTTCTTGAAACTAGTGGTCTTGTCTACCATCAACACTTGATATTTTTCTTGATTTCTACCTTCGTTGATTTGAGCATTACGAAGAGCTTGGGAATCATTTCCGTTATCCCTTGCATACTATAGTTCATCACGAAGTTCTACTAACTTGGTGATGGTGACTAGAGAATTCTGTCAATCACTATTTTATCTGGAAGATTGACTCCCACTTGCTTCAAGTGATTGTAGTACCCAGACAATCTGAGCACATGCTCACTGCTTGAGCTATTCTCCTCCATCTTTTAGCTATAGAACTTGTTGGAGACTTCATATCTCTCAACTCGGGTATTTGCTTGAAATATTAACTTCAACTCCTGGAACATCTCATATGGTCCATGACGTTCAAAACGTCTTTGAAGTCCCGATTCTAAGCCGTTTAATCATGGTGCACTAAACTATCAAGTAGTCATCATATTGAGCTAGCCAAATGTTCATAACATCTGCATCTGCTCCTGCAATAGGTTTGTCACCTAGCGGTGCATCAAAGACATAATTCTTCTGTGCAGCAATGAGGATAAACCTCAGATCATGGATCCAATCCGCATCATTGCTACTAACATCTTTCAACTTAGTTTTCTCTAGGAACATATCAAAAATAAAACAGGGGAGCTAAACGCGAGCTATTAATCTACAACATAGATATGCTAATACTACCAGGACTAAGTTCATGATAAATTAAAGTTCAATTAATCATATTACTTAAGAACTCCCACTTAGATAGACATCCCTCTAATCCTCTAAGAGATCACGTGATCCAAAACAACTAAACCATGTCCGATCATCACGTGAGATGGAGTAGTTTCAATGGTGAACATCACTATGTTGATCATATCTACTATATGATTCACGCTCGACCTTTCGGTCTCTGTGTTCTGAGGCCATATCTGTTATATGCTAGGCTCATCAAGTTTAACCTGAGTATTCCGCATGTGCAACTGTTTTGCACCCGTTGTATTTGAACGTAGAGCCTATCACACCCGATCATCACGTGGTGTCTCAGCACGAAGAACTTTCACAACGGTGCATACTCAGGGAGAACACTTATACTTTGATAATTTAGTGAGGGATCATCTTATAATGCTACCGTCAATCAAAGCAAGATAAGATGCATAAAAGATAAACATCACAAGGATACGAGGGTACGTAGACAACACTCTCCTCTCTCGTTGCTATGCATCACCATGATCTTGCATGTGCGTAGGAATTTTTTTGAAATTACTACGTTCCCCAACAGTGGCATCCGAGCCTGGTTTTATGCGTTGATGTAATATGCACGAGTAGAACACAAGTGAGTTGTGGGCGATATAAGTCATACTGCTTACCAGCATGTCATACTTTGGTTCAGCGGTATTGTTGGATGAAGCGGCCCGGACCAACATTACGTGTACGCTTACGCGAGACTGGTTTTACCGTCGTGCTATGCACACAGGTGACTAGCGGGTGTTAGTTTCTCCAACTTTAGTTGAACCGAGTGTGGCTACACCCAGTCCTTGAGATGGTTAAAAAAGCACCAACTTGACAAACTATCGTTGTGGTTTTTATGCATAGGTAAGAACGGTTCCTGCTAAGCCCGTAGCAGCGACGTAAAACTTGCAACAACAAAGTAGAGGACGTCTAACTTGTTTTTGCAGGGCATGTTGTGATGTGATATGGTCAAGATGTGATGAGATATAAGTTGTTGTGTAAGATGATCATGTTTTGTTGAAGTTATCGGCAATTGGCAGAAGCCTTATGGTTGTCTCTTTATTGCATAAGATGCAAGTGCCAAATAATTGATTTACTTTATCGCTATGCGATAGTAATAGTTGCAAGAGCAATAGTTGGCGAGACGACCATGTGACGACACATTGATATAGATCAAGATGATGGAGATCATGGTGTCATGCCGGTGACGATAGAGATCATGAAAGTACTTTGGAGATGGAGATCAAAGGCGCAAGATGATCATGGCCATATCGTGTCACATATTATGATTGCATATGATGTTTATCTTTTATGCATCTTATTTTGCTTAGTTCAACGGTAGCTTTATAAGATGATCCCTTACTAAAATTTCAAGGTATAAGTGTTCTCCCTGAGTATGCACCGTTGCCAAAGTTTGTTGTGCCCAGACACCACGTGATGATCGGGTGTGATAAGCTCTACGTCCATCTACAATGGGTGCAAGCCAGTTTTGCACATGCATAATACTCAGGTTAAACTTGACGAGCCTAGCATATGCAGATATGGCCTTGGAACACTGAGACCGAAAGGTCGAGCATGAATCATATAGTAGATATGATCAACATAATGATGTTCACGATTGAAAGCTACTCCATTTCACGTGATGATCGGTTATGGTTTAGTTGATTTGGATCATGTGATCACTTAGATGATTAGAGGGATGTCTATCTAAGTGGGAGTTCTTAAGTAATATGATTAATTGAACTTTAATTTATCATGAACTTAGTCCTGATAGTATTAGCATATCTATGTTGTAGATCAATAGCTCGCGTTTAGCTCCCCTGTTTTATTTTTGATATGTTCCTAGAGAAAACTAAGTTGAAAAATGTTAGTAGCAATGATGCGGATTGGATCCGTGATCTGAGGATTATCCTCATTGCTGCACAGAAGAATTATGTCCTTGATGCACCGCTAGGTGACTGAACTATTTTAGGAGCAGATGCAGACGTTATGAATGTTTGGTTAGCTCAATATGATGACTACTTGATAGTTTAGTGCACCATGCTTAACAGCTTAGAATCGGGATTTCAAAGACGTTTTGAAAGTCATGGACCATATGAGATGTTCCAGGAGTTGAAGTTAATATTTCAAGCAAATACCCGAGTTGAGAGATATGAAGTCTCCAACAAGTTCTATAGCTAAAAGATGGAAGAGAATAGCTCAAGCAGTGAGCATGTGCTCGGATTGTCTGGGTACTACAATCGCTTGAATCAAGTGGGAGTTAATCTTCCAGATAAAATAGTGATTGACAAAATTCTCTAGTCACCATCACCAAGTTAGTAGAACTTCGTGATGAACTTTAATATGCAAGGGATAACGGAAATGATTCCCAAGCTCTTCGTGATGCTGAAAACGATGAAGGTAGAAATCAAGAAAAGCATCAAGTGTTGATGGTAAAACCACTAGTTTCAAGTAAAGGGACAAAGGGAAGAAAGGGGAACTTCAAGAAGAACGGCAAACAAGTTGCTGCTCAAGTGAAAAAACCCAAGTCTGGACCTAAGCCTGAAACTGAGTGCTTCTACTGCAAAGGGACTGGTCACTGGAAGCAGAACTACCCCGAGTAATTGGAGGATAAGAAGGATGGCAAAGTGAACAAAGGTATATTTGATATACAGATTATTGATGTGTACTTTACTAGTGTTCATAGCAACCCCTCAGTATTTGATACTGGTTCAGTTGCTAAGAGTAGTAACTCGAAACGGGAGTTGTAGAATGAACAGAGACTAGTCAAGGGTGAAGTGATGATGTGTGTTGGAAGTGGTTCCAAGATTGATATGATCGTCATCGCGCACTCCCTATACTTTCGGGATTAGTGTTGAACCTAAATAAGTGTTATTTGGTGTTTGCGTTGAGCATGAATATGACTTGATCATGTTTATTGCAATACGGTTATTCATTTAAGTAAGAGAATAAATTGTTGTTCTGTTTACATGAATAAAACCTCCTATGGTCACACACCCAATGAAAATGGTTTGTTGGATCTCGATCGTGGTGATACACATTCTCATAATATTGAAGCCAAAATATGCAAAGTTAATAATGATAGTGCAACTTATTTGTGGCACTGCCGTTTAGGTCACATTGGTGTAAAGCGCATGAAGAAAATCCATGTTGATGGGATTTTGGAATCACTTGATTATGAATCAGTTGATGCTTGCGAACCGTGCCTCATGGGCAAGATGACTAAGACTCCGTTCTCCGAAACAATGGAGCAAGCAACTAACTTATTGGAAATAATACATACTGATGTATGCAGTCCGATGAATGTTGGGGCTCGCGGCGGGTATCGTTATTTTCTGACCTTCACAGATGATTTGAGCAGATATGGGTATATCTACTTGATGAAACATAAGTCTGAAACATTTGAAAAGTTCAAAAACTTCAAAGTGAAGTGGAAAATCATCGTGACAAGAAAATAAAGTTTCTATGATCTGATCGCAGAGGCAAATATTTGAGTTACGAGTTTGGTCTTCAATTAAAACAATGTGGAATAGTTTCACAAAATCGTGCCACCTGGAACACCACAGCATAATGGTGTGTCCGAACGTCATAACCATACTATTATTGGATATAGTGCAATATATGATGTTTCTGACCAATTAACCACTATAGTTTTGAGGTTATGCATTAGAGACAGCTACATTCGCGTTAAATAGGGCACCATCTAAATCCGTTGAGACGACACCGTATGAACTATGGTTTGGCAAGAAACCTAAGTTGTCGTTTCTTAAAGTTTCAGGTTGCAATGCTTATGTGAAAAAGTTTCAACCCGATAAGCTCAAACCCAAATCGGAGAAGTGCGTCTTCATAGGATACCCAAAAGAAAATGTTGGGTACACCTTCTATCACAGATCCGAAGGCAAGATATTCATTGCTGAGGATGGATCCTTTCTAGAGAAGGAGTTTCTCTCGAAAGAAGTGAGTGGGAGGAAAGTAGAACTGGATGAGGTAATTGTACCTGCTCCCTTATTGGAAAGTAGTTCATCACAGAAATCTATTCCTGTGACTACTACACCAATTAGTGAGGAAGCTAATGATGATGATCATGTAACTTTAGATCAAGTTACTACCAAACCTCATAGGTAAACCAGAGTGAGATCTGCACCAGAGTGGTACAGTAATCCTGTTCTGGAGGTCATGTTACTTGACCATGACGAGCCTACAAACTATCAGGAAGCGATGATGGGCCCAGATTCCGCAAAATGGCTTGATGCCATGAAATCTGAGATGAGATCCATGTATGAGAACAAAGTATGGACTTTGATTGACTTGCCCATTGATCAGCGATCCATTGAGATTAAATGGATCTACAAGAGGAAGACGGACGCTGATAGTAGTGTTACTATCTACAAAGCTAGAATTGTCGCAAAAAGGTTTCCGGCAAGTTCAAGGTGTTGACTACGATGAGAGTTTCTCACTCGTATCTATGCTTAAGTCTGTCCGAATCATGTTAGCAATTGCCGCATTTTATGAAATCTGGCAAATGGATAAACAAAACTGCAGTCCTTAATGGATTTATTAAAGAAGAGTTGTATATGATGCAACCAGAAGGTTTTGTCAATCCTAAAGATACTAACAAAATATGCAAGCTCTAGCGATCCATCTATGGACTAGTGCAATGTTGGGACCCCGATTCTAAGTCACACCGATCTAGCATGTAACACCTCATATCACTTTGCGGCCTCACGCACGGTATCCCCACGGGTGTCGCCTTACCATGGCCCGGGACCGTTTGCGCCTTTTGGCTCACGTATATGATAGTGTCGCTAGCATCCATATGGCAGAGAACCCGGGCCGACATGGCTAGTCGTGAACCCAAAGTGGCACAGACCTATGGAGACAGGCATACATGAATCACATCGAGCATGTCGGTGAACAGCGTTTGAATCCGGGCTTTAGCACTGGGCTAACAGGACTCCGGAAGTCACCGCGTGACATTTCCCCGAAGGGACAGACATAGGAACGAAGTGGAACACATGCCGGCCAGTTAAGTGTTCTGAGCGGTAGTGCTGGGCTAGCAGGACTCCGGTGAAGCGGGCTGTAGCGGACTACTATGGCTCAAGGAAGCACTAGACTACATTTTCCCATAAGAGAGGCTGCCAATGATAAACAACTAGATTGTCGGATCCCACACATAGCAATACACGTCACACGTACGCATAACATGCAAGTATGTGCTGTACAACATGGCATCACAACATAACGCAACTCATATAGATAAAGGCTCAGAAGAGCCACATAGCATAAATACAAACAGGGGTCACATGACCCATCATTCAGAGCATACAAGCAACGAAAGCATTACATGTCTGAGTACAGACAACTACAAAAGAAAAAGGTCGAGAAGCCTGACTATCTACAAGTCCCTCCAAGGTAAAAGATCGTAGCTGAGGTAACAAGCTACTCGTCGAAGTCCAAGCGGTACTACTAGTGAGACAGATGTCTCACCCGCAAAACATAAATAAAGCAAACGTGAGTACAAAGGTACTCAGCAAGACTTACATCAGATCCTATCATACATGCATTGTATCAAGAAGGTAATGTGGGGTTTAGTTGCAGCAAGCCAGCTTTGACTCAGTGGCTATCCTGTTCTACGACAACGAGAAACTTCTTTGAGATGAGGAAGCGCACACGAGTCCACTAACCACCACATCAATACACTACTATGGATTCATCCTCGTCTCCTTACGAGAAGGCCATCCATAGCACTTACACTTGTCTTGAGCATTTTAGAGTATCCACTTTAAGTTGTCTATGTACCACGTAAGCATCCAAGAAGTCCACAACCGAGGACACGGCTATTCGAATAGATCATGTTAACCCTGCAGGGGTGTACTTCTTCACACACGCTCTCACCACTTATCACCATGTACACGTCATGTATCTCAGCAACCTTCAAGCGGAAGCCTGGCGAGGGTGTCGGCCACGACCTGACTAACCACGCAAGACTCTAGTCCAGGTTTATCGCCTATTTGGGTTCCATCCGCAAGGAGATCCGGCCGGGGTGTCGCTCACGGCCCCAAACGATGTGAGCAGGGTTCCCAAGCCCACCAACCGGGTGCCACTTGGTACACCATGCCACCTATGCCTAGTCTGTCCCGAGCCCACCCTGCCAGGTGCCACTCGGTAGAAAAATAGCACTACCTACAAACACCAGAAACTATTTGCAACTCCTGGACAAGATCAAGGCGGTTAATAAGTCGAGAGAGCTTGGAGCGCCCGGAGCCCAATGTGTGGTAGTAGCTAGTCATTGGACAACTTACACAGAACTCAGTTCTTAAGGACGGTCCCAATGAGACAACCCACCATGTACTCCTACATGGCCTCTCACCGCTACCTTTACCAAATCGTGTTCACACGCTTAACTCTCAGCACCAGAACATATCATAACACTCCAATTCATTCCCCATGAATTATACCTGACACAACTCTAAGCAATAGCAGGCATGGCATGGTAGGAACACAACATGGCTCAAACAACTCCTACACATGCTAGTGGGTTTTAACTATTTACTGTGGCAATGACAGGTCATGCAGAGGAATGGGTTCAACTACCGCAGCATAAAGTAGCAGTTGAATCGTTGTGGTCCTAATGCAATAAATGAGAGCAGGAGCGAGAGAGTAGGATTGTATCGGAATGAACAAGGGGGGTTGCTTGCCTGGTAGATCAACAGGGGGGCACTGCTCCTCTGACAGGTACTCTCGAACACTCTCTGGAGCAGGACCTATCGAGAAGGAACGGTGACGGAAATCAAACACAAGCATATGCAATAATATGATGCATGAACATGGCATTAGTATGTGATGTTGTTTGAGTTAATACATCTAGCATTTATTTAGTAGAGGTCCATTTGAACCAAGGGTTCAAATGCAACTCCAAAATAAGCTCTTAAATATGCCATAAGTGTGTTTTCATATATACAGCACGTATAGGTTGGTTTGTCATGCATGAAAATGCTACAGATGGATAGATTGAATTTTTCTGATCATTTTTCATATATAAATTATTTCAACCTGAGCTACGGTTGAATTTCTATGAATTTTTGAAGTTTTGAATATATTCTGGAATTTCTTGTTTTAAAATAATTCCAGAAAAAGAATAACTGCATCAGCATGACGTCATCACTACATCAGCGAGTCAACATGGGTGACCAGGTCAAACCTGACGTGTGGGGTCCACACGTCAGTGACTCAGTTAGTTAACAGAGGAGTTATTCCTAATCTAATTTAGATTAGTGGCTCTGGGGCCCACTGTCAGTGTCAGGGGGTTAGCAAAATGGTGATTAGCCTTAAGCTAATCACCTGGCCGGTCGGGCCCGCACGTCAGGCCGGCGAGGTCGTCGCCGGCGACTTCTGGATGCGGCGGCGTCCATGCTACAGGGCATGGGGCGGCGGCTTGGAGCACCGGGGAGTAGCCCATGCTCTCCTGCATCTAGTGGGGTAGATAGGAGGAGGAGGGGTGGCCGGAGCTCACTGGAGTGAAGCTCGAGGCGGCAACCGGAGCACGGCCAAGTGCGGGCGAGGGCTGCGGTGCATGGGGAAGTGAGCGGAGAGGCTCTACGGCCTCCTGGCGTCACCAGGAGCAGGGTGATGCGCTCGGCTGCGGGCTGCGGTGGCCAGGGCGACGGCGGCGACATGGACGGCGGTGGGGCGCTTCGGCCATCTATGAAACGACAGCTACGGCAAGCGTCAAGCTACGGGGTTAAGGGAAAAGATTCATGGCCTCACAGTGAGCACGAAGGGCTTGACAGCGAGTTCGGGGAGGTCCAGACGGCGACGAATTTGACGACGGTGATCTGCGTGGCCGGAGACGAAGACGACGGCGGTGGCAACAATACGGTGCGTCCCCGGTTGCCTGGCTCGTCGAGTACATAGAGGACGTCGTGGCGGAGCTCTCGAGCATAGAGAGAGGTCGAGGGGGAGGCGGTGGCTACAGCAACGGCGTGCGGCGGCGACGGCAGTGATCGGGTGCTCGCGGGGGAGGGCGAGAGAGAGAGATCTAGGGGAGGGGAAGCACGGGGAAGAGTGAGAGAGGGCCGAGGGGAGTGCCTGGCGTCGTCGGGTGCCTCCAGCAGCGAGCGGGAAAGCAGGAGGTGGCCGGCGTGTGCTCGCGCGCGGCGTCCTTCTGGCGCGGTGGAGACGACGACTGGCAGCGCCAGTCAGCTGGGCCGGCCTGTTGGGCCACTGGGCTGCCAGGCTGCAGGTAAGGTCCAGGTAGGCTTTTTCCTTTATTTGTTTTCTTTTCTATTTTTCTGACATTTGTTTTGATTTGATAAAAAATACCAAATCATTTTATTTAATTCTGACAATTTTTGCAGGGGCCTAAGGGATTATTCCAAAGCCGCTCACCAAAGTTCAAAATTATTGGACAATATTTCATATATATAAAAAATATTTATCCAACGCAAATAATTACTGGATTAACTCCAAATGTCCAAAATAAATATTTATGAGTTCCTTAAAATATTGGTGTGATTTTTACCTCTGACCAATATTTTCAGAGAGTAACATGAACATTTTCTTGGACCTTTTTGGAGAAATTTTTATCTGGATTATTTCCAGAAATGATTCTGAGGGTTTCACAAATCCCCATTTCAAATTTAAATGGAATTTAAACATGATGCACAAATGGCTAGCTGGTCTTGGTCATACCAGAACTAGGGATGTGACAACTCGCCCCCACTCGGAAGAATCTCGTCCTGAGATTCAGGAGTCGGCGGAAAGAAAGTGGGGTACTGAAGTCGAAGACGATCTTCACGCTCCCAAGTAGCTTCTCTCTCGGAATGATGAGACCACTGAACCTTGAGAAACTTGATGTTATGACGTCGGGTGACACGCTCTGCTTGATCAAGGATGCAGACAGGGTACTCTCGATAAGTGAGGTTATCTTGGAGATCAAGCGTTTCGTGGTCCACTCCGCGGATGGGATTCGAGAAGCAACACCTGAGTTGAGAGACGTGGAAGACATCATGAACTCGAGAAAGATGTGGTGGTAGTTCCAACTGGTAGGCAACCTCTCCTCATTTAGCGAGAATGAGAAAGGGACCAATGTAATGAGGAGCCAACTTGCCCTTGATACCGAATCGATGGGTACCCTTCAAAGGGGTAACCCGAAGGTAAGCTTTGTCGCCAATTTCATAAGCCACTTCCTTATGACTACGGTCATACTGGCTCTTTTGACGAGATTGGGCTATTTTCAAATTCTCACGAATGATGCGAACTTGCTCTTCTGCCTCCTGGATCATATCCGGTCCAAAGAATTGTCTTTCACCGGTTTCTGACCAGTTCAAGGGTGTTCGACATCTTCGTCCATACAGAACCTCAAAAGGAGCTTTCTTGAGGCTGGATTGGTAGCTGTTGTTATAAGCAAACTCGGCGAAGGGAAGACACTTCTCCCAATCCATACCGAATGAGATAACACAAGCTCTAAGCATGTCTTCAAGAATTTGGTTGACCCTTTCCACCTGACCACTTGATTGAGGGTGGAAAGCGGTACTGAAGGAAAGACGGGTGCCCATGGCAGTTTGGAAACTCTCCCAGAAATGAGAAGTGAAAAGACTACCATGGTCTGAATTGATCTCTAGTGGAACACCATGAAGTGACACTATTCGAGAAATATATAAGTCAGTGAGCTGACTAGCAGTGATACACTCTCGAACAGGTAGGAAGTGAACCACTTTGGAAAGACGATCAATGACTACGAAGATAGCATTATTCCCTCTCTTGGTCCTGGGAAATCCGGTGATGAATTCCATACCAACCTTATCCCATTTCCACTCAGGAATAGCTAAAGGTTGAAGGGTGCCAGCAGGTCTCTGATGCTCTGCCTTCACGCGACAACAAACGTCACAGTTAGCAATAAACTGAGCAATTTCTCTCTTCATCCTAGTCCACCAGAACCTCTAGCGTAGGTCCTGATACATCTTAGTACCACCGGGATGAATCATGAGAGGAGATTCATGCGCCTCCTTAAGGATTAATTGTCGAAGATGTTGATTCTTGGGAACCACCAAGCGACTCTCAAAGAAAACAACACCACGATCATCTATAGAGAAATTACCACCAACTCCTTTGTTAATGTTTCTCTTGATCCAGGAAATTCCTGTATCCTGCTTCTGAGCAGAGATGATCTGATCCACAACAGTAGGTTTCACCACCAAGGTAGAAAGGAATCCATGAGGAGCAATGTGAAGGTTAAGTTTACATAATTCCTCATGGAGAAGTGGTTGGCCCTGCTGCCACATGAGATTGTTGCAATAGGACTTACGACTTAGCGCATCAACCATGACATTCCCCTATATAGCTAAAGAATTTCTAGACTCAACTTCGACCAGGTTAGCTTGGTAATCCTACAGGCAGTCAGGCTCTGATACCAAAGCTGTCGGGACCTTGATTCTAAGTCACACCGATCTAGCATGTAACACCTCATATCACTTTGCGGCCTCACGCATGGTATCCCCACGGGTGTCGCCTTACCATGGCCCGGGACCGTTTACACCTTTTGGCTCACGTATATGATAGTGTCGCTAGCATCCATATGGTAGAGAACCCGGGCCGACATGGCTAGTCGTGAAGCCAAAGCGGCACAAACCTATGGAGACATGCATACATGAATCACATCAAGCATGTCGGTCAACAGCGTTTGAATCCAAGCTGTAGCACTGGGCTAACAGGACTCCGGAAGTCACCGCGTGACATTTTCCCGAAGGGACAGACATAGGAACGAAGTGGAACACATGCCAGCCAGTCAAGTGTTCTGAGCGGTAGTGCTGGGCTAGATGGACTTCGGTGAACCGGGCTGTAGCGGACTACTATGGCTCAAGGAAGCACTAGACTACATTTGCCCATAAGAGAGGCTACCAAGGATAAACAACTAGATTGTCGGATCCCACACATAGCAATACACGTCACACGTACGCATAACATGCAAGTATGTAATGTACAACATGGCATCACAACATAACGCGACTCATATAGATAAAGGCTCAGAAGAACCACATAGCATAAATACAAACAGGGGTCACATGACCCATCATTCAGAGCATACAAGCAACGGAAGCACTACATGTCTGAGTACAGACAACTACAAAAGAAAAAGGCCGAGAAGCCTGACTATCTACAAGTCCCTCCAAGGTACAAGATCGTAGATGAGGTAACAAGCTACTCGTCGAAGTCCAAGCGGTACTACTAGTGAGACAGATGTCTCATCTGCAAAACATAAATAAAGCAAATGTGAGTACAAAGGTACTCGCAAGACTTACATCAGATCCTATCATACATGCATTGTATCAAGAAGGTAATGTGGGGTTTAGTTGCAGCAAGCCAGCTTTGATTCAGTAGCTATCCTGTTCTATGACAACGAGAAACTTCTTTGAGATGAGGCAGCGCACACGAGTGCACTAACCACCACATCAATACACTACTATGGATTCATCCTCGTCTCCTTACGAGAAGGCCATCCATAGCACTTACACTTGTCTTGAGCATTTTAGAGTATCCACTTTAAGTTGTCTATGTACCACGTAAGCATCCAAGAAGTCCATAACTGAGGACACGGCTATTCGAATAGATCATGTTAACCCTGCAGGGGTGTACTTCTTCACACACGCTCTCACCACTTATCACAATGTACACGTCATGTATCTCGGCAACCTTCAAGCGGAAGCCTGGCGAGGGTGTCGGCCACGACCTGACTAACCACGCAAGACTCTAGTCCAGGTTTATCGCCTATTTGGGTTCCATCCGCAAGGAGATCCGGCCGGGGTGTCGCTCACGGCCCCAAACGATGTGAGCAGGGTTCCCAAGCCCACCAACCAGGTGCCACTTGGTACACCGTGCCACCTATGCCTAGTCTGTCCCGAGCCCACCCTGCCAGGTGCCACTCGGTAGAAAAATAGCACTACCTACAAACACCAGAAACTATTTGCAACTCCTGGACAAGATCAAGGCGGTTAATAAGTCGAGAGAGCTTGGAGCGCCCGGAGCCCAATGTGTGGTAGTAGCTAGTCATTGGACAACTTACACAGAACTCAGTTCTTAAGGACGGTCCCAATGAGACAACCCACCATGTACTCCTACATGGCCTCTCACCGCTACCTTTACCAAATCGTGTTCACACGCTTAACTCTCAGCACCAGAACATATCATAACACTCCAATTCATTCCCCATGAATTATACCTGACACAACTCTAAGCAATAGCAGGCATGGCATGGTAGGAACACAACATGGCTCAAACAACTCCTACACATGCTAGTGGGTTTTAACTATTTACTGTGGCAATGACAGGTCATGCAGAGGAATGGGTTCAACTACTGCGGCATAAAGTAGCAGTTGAATCGTTGTGGTCCTAATGCAATAAATGAGAGCAGGAGCGAGAGAGTAGGATTGTATCGGAATGAACAAGGGGGGTTGCTTGCCTGGTAGATCAACAGGGGGGCACTGCTCCTCTGACAGGTACTCTCGAACACTCTCCGGAGCAGGACCTATCGAGAAGGAACGGTGATGGAAATCAAACACAAGCATATGCAATAATATGATGCATGAACATGGCATGAGTATGTGATGTTGTTTGAGTTAATACATCTAGCATTTATTTAGTAGAGGTCCATTTGAACCAAGGGTTTAAATGCAACTCCAAAATAAGCTCTTAAATATGCCATAAGTGTGTTTTCATATATACAGCATGTATAGGTTGGTTTGTCATGCATGAAAATGGTACAGATGGATAGATTGAATTTTTCTGATCATTTTTCATATATAAATTATTTCAATTTGAGCTACGGTTGAATTTCTATGAATTTTTGAAGTTTTGAATATATTCTGGAATTTCCTGTTTTAAAATAATTCCAGAAAAAGAATAACTGCGTCAGCATGATGTCATCACTATGTCAGCGAGTCAACATGGCTGACCAGGTCAAACCTGACGTGTGGGGTCCACACATTAGTGACTCAGTTAGTTAACAGAGGAGTTATTCCTAATCTAATTAAGATTAGTGGCTCTGGGGCCCACTGTCAGTGTCAGGGGGTTAGCAAAATGGTGATTAGCCTTATGCTAATCACCTGGCAGGTCGGGCCCGCACGTCAGGCCAGCAAGGTCGTCGCCGGCGACCTCTGGATGCGGCGGCGTCCATGCTACAGGGCACGGGGGCGGCGGCTGGGAGCACCGGGGCGTAGCCCGTGCTCTCCCGCATCTAGTGGGGTAGATAGGAGGAGGAGGGGTGGCTGGAGCTCGCCGGAGCAAAGCTCGGGGCGGTGGCCGGAGCACGGCCAAGTGCGGGCGAGGGCTGCGGTGTATGGGGAAGCGAGCGGAGAGGCTCTACGGCCTCATGGCGTCACCAGGAGCAGGGTGACGTGTGTGGCTGCGGGCTGCGGTGGCCAGGGCGACGGCGGCAACATGGACGGCGGCGGGGCGCTTCGGCCATCTATGAAACGACGGCTACGGCGAGCGGCAAGCTACGGGGTTAGGGGGAAAAGATTCATGGCCTCACAGTGAGCACGAAGGGCTTGACGGCGAGTTCGGGAAGGTCCGGACGGCGACGAATTTGACAACGGCGATCTGCGTGGCCGGAGATGAAGACGACGGCGGTGGCGATGATACGGTGCGTCCCCGGTTGCCTGGCTCGTTGAGGACGTAGAGGACGTCGTGGCAGAGCTCTCGGGCACAGAGAGAGGTCGAGAGGGAGGCGGTGGCTACGGCAACAGCGTGCGGCGGCGACGGCAGCGCTCGGGCACTTGCGGGGGAGGGCAAGAGAGAGAGAGAGATCCAGGGGAGGGGAAGCACGGGGAAGAGTGAGAGAGGGCCGAGGGGAGTGTGTGGCGTCGTCGGGTGCCTCCAGCGGCAAGCGGGGAAGCAGGAGGTGGCCGGCGGGTGCTCGCGCGCGGCGAGCACGCGCTCGGCGTCCTTCTGGCGCGGTGGAGACGACGACTGGCAGCGCCAGTCAGCTGGGCCGGCCTGTTGGGCCACTGGGCTGCTAGGCTGCAGGTAAGGTCCAGGTAGGCTTTTTCCTTTATTTGTTTTCTTTTCTATTTTTCTGACATTTGTTTTGATTTGATAAAAAATACCAAATCATTTTATTTAATTCTGACAATTTTGGCAGGGGCCTAAGGGATTATTCCAAAGCCCCTCACCAAAGTTCAGAATTATTGGATAATATTTCATATATATAAAAATATTTATCCAACACAAATAATTACTGGATTAACTCCAAATGTCCAAAATAAATATTTATGAGTTCCTTAAAATATTGGTTTGATTTTTACCTCTGGCCAATATTTTCAGAGAGTAACATGAACATTTTCTTGGACCTTTTTGGAGAAATTTTTATCTGGATTATTTCCAGAAATGATTCTGAGGGTTTCACAAATCCCCATTTCAAATTTAAATGGAATTTAAACATGATGCACAAATGGATAGATGTTCTAGGTCATACCAGAACTAGGGATGTGACATGCAAGCATCTCGGAGTTGGAATATACGCTTTGATAAGTTGATCAAAGCATATAGTTTTATACAGACTTGTGGTGAAGCCTGTATTTACAAGAAAGTGAGTGGGAGCACTACAGCATTTCTGATAAGTATATGTGAATGACATATTGTTGATCAGAGATAATGTAGAATTATTCTACAAAGCATAAAGGAATGTTTGAAAGGAGTTTTCAAAGAAAGACCTCGGTGAAGCTGCTTACATATTGAGCATCAAGATCTATAGAGATAGATCAAGATGCTTGATAAGTTTTTCAATGAGTACATACCTTGACAAGATTTTGAAGTAGTTCAAAATGGAACAGTCAAAGAAGGAGTTCTTGCCTGTGTTACAAAGGTGTGAAGTTGAGTAAGACTCAAAACCCGACCACGGCAGAAGATAGAGAGAGAATGAAAGTCATTCCCTATGCCTTAGCCATAGGTTCTATAAAGTGTGCCATGCTATGTACCAGACCTATTGTATACCCTGCCCTGAGTTTGGCAAGGGAGTACAATAGTGATCTAGGAGTAGATCACTGGACATTGGTCAAAATTATCCTTAGTGGAATAAGGAGATATGTTTCTCAATTATGGAGGTGACAAAAGGTTCGTCGTAAAGGGTTACGTCGATGCAAGTTTTGACACTGATCCAGATGACTCAAAGTCTCAATCTGGATACATATTTAAAGTGGGAGCAATTATCTAGAGTAGCTCCGTGCAGAGCATTGTTGACATAGAAATTTGCAAAATACATACGGATCTGAATGTAGCAGACCCATTGACTAAACTTCCCTCACAAGCAAAACATGATCACACCTTAGTACTCTTTAGGTATTAATCACATAGCGATGTGAACTAGATTATTGACTCTAGTAAACCCTTTGGGTGTTGGTCACATGACGATGTGAACTATGGGTGTTAATCACATGGTGATGTGAACTATTGGTATTAAATCACATGGCGATGTGAACTAGATTATTGACTCTAGTGCAAGTGGGAGACTGAAGGAAATATGCCCTAGAGGCAATAATAAAGTTATTATTTATTTCCTTATATCATGATAAATGTTTATTATTCATGCTAGAATTGTATTAACCGGAAACATAATACATGTGTGAATACATAGACAAACAGAGTGTCACTAGTATGCCTCTACTTGACCAGCTCGTTGATCAAAGATGGTTATGTTTCCTAATCATAGACATGAGTTGTCATTTGATTAACGGGATCACATCATTAGGAGAATGATGTGATTGACTTGACCCATTCCGTTAGCATAGCACTTGATCGTTTAGTTTGTTGCTATTGCTTTCTTCATGACTTATACATGTTCCTATGACTATGAGATTATGCAACTCCCGTTTACCGGAGGAACACTTTGTGTGCTACCAAACATCACAACGTAACTAGGTGATTATAAAGGTGCTCTACAGGTGTCTCCGAAGGTACTTGTTGGGTTGGCATATTTCAAGATTAGGATTTGTCACTCTGATTGTCGGAGAGGTATCTCTGGGCCCTCTCGGTAATGCACATCACTCAAGCCTTGCAAGCATTGCAACTAATAAGTTAGTTGCGGTATGATGTATTACGGAACGAGTAAAGAGACTTGCTGGTAACGAGATTGAACTAGGTATTGAGATACCGACGATTGAATCTCGGGCAAGTAACATACTGATGACAAAGGGAACAACGTATGTTGTTATGCGGTCTGACCGATAAAGATCTTCGTAGAATATGTGGGAGCCAATATGAGCATCCAGGTTCCACTATTGGTTATTGACCGGAGACGTGTCTCGGTCATGTCTACATTGTTCTCGAACCCGTAGGGTCCGCACGCTTAAGGTTTCGATGACAGTTATATTACGACTTTATGAGTTTTGATGTACCGAAGGATTTCGGAGTCCCGGATGAGATCGGGGACATAATGAGGAGTCTTGAAATGGTCGAGACGTAAAGATCGATATATTGGACGACTATATTCAGACATCGGAAAGGTTCCGAGTGATTCGGGTATTTTTCGGAGTACCGGAGAGTTACGGGAATTCGTCGGGGAGTATATGGGCCTTATTGGGCCATACGGGAATAGAGGAGAGAGGCCAAAAGGAAGGAGTCGCGCGCCCCCCCCCTCTTGTCCGAATTGGACAAGGGGTGCAGCCAGCTTTTCCTTGTTCCTCTCCCCCTCTTTCCTTCTCTCCTACTCCAACAAGGGAAGGAGGAGTCCTACTCCCGGTGGGAATAGGACTCCCCCCTTGGCGCGCCCTCCTCCTAGGCCGCCCGCCTCCCTCCCTTGCTCCTTTATATACGGGGACAGGGGCACCCCATAGACACAACAATTGATCATTGATCTCTTAGCCATGTGCGGTGCCCCCCTCCACCATAATCCTCGATAATATTGTAGCAGTGCTTAGGCGAAGCCCTGCGACGGTAGAACATCAAGATCGTCACCACGTCGTCATGCTGACGGAACTCTTCCCAGACATTCTGCTGGATCGGAGTCCGAGGATTGTCATCGAGCTGAACATGTGCTAGAACTCGGAGGTGCCGTAGTTTCGGTGCTTGATCGGTCAGGCCGTGAAGACATACGACTACATCAACCGCGTTGTGCTAACGCTTCCGCTTTCGGTCTACGAGGGTACGTAGACGACACTCTCCTCTCTCGTTGCTATGCATCACCATGATCTTGCGTGTGCGTAGGAATTTTTTTGAAATTACTACGTTCCCCAATAGTGGCATCCGAGCCTGGTTTTATGCGTTGATGTAATATGCACGAGTAGAACACAAGTGAGTTGTGGGTGATATAAGTCATACTGCTTACCAGCATGTCATACTTTGGTTCGGCGGAATTGTTGGATGAAGCGGCCCAAACCGACATTACGCGTACGCTTACGCGAGACTGGTTTTACCGTCGTGCTATGCACACAGGTGACTAGCGGGCGTTAGTTTCTCCAACTTTAGTTGAACCGAGTGTGGCTACGCCCGGTCCTTGAGAAGGTTAAAACAGGACCAACTTGACAAACTATCGTTGTGGTTTTGATGCATAGGTAAGAACGGTTCCTGCTAAGCCCGTAGCAGCCACGTAAAACTTGCAACAACAAAGTAGAGGACGTCTAACTTGTTTTTGCAGGGCATGTTGTGATGTGATATGGTCAAGACGTGATGAGATATAAGTTGTTGTATAATATGATCATGTTTTGTTGAAGTTATCGGCAATTGGCAGAAGCCTTATGGTTGTCTCTTTATTTCATAAGATGCAAGTGCCAAATAATTGCTTTACTTTATCGCTATGCGATAGCAATAGTTGCAAGAGCAATATTTGGCGAGACGACCATGTGACGACACATTGATATAGATCAAGATGATGGAGATCATGGTGTCATGCCGGTGACGATAGAGATCATGACAGTACTTTGGAGATGGAGATCAAAGGCGCAAGATGATCATGGCCATATCGTGTCACATATTATGATTGCATATGATGTTTATCTTTTATGCATCTTATTTTGCTTAGTTCAACGGTAGCTTTATAAGATGATCCCTTACTAAAATTTCAAGTTATAAGTGTTCTCCCTGAGTATGCACCGTTGCCAAAGTTCGTCGTGCCCAGACACCACGTGATGATCGGGTGCGATAAGCTCTACGTCCATCTACAATGGGTGCAAGCCAGTTTTGCACACACAGAATACTCAGGTTAAACTTGACGAGCCTAGCATATGCAGATATGGCCTCGGAACACTGAGACCGAAAGGTCGAGCGTGAATCATATAGTAGATATGATCAACATAATGATGTTCACCATTGAAAGCTACTCCATTTCACGTGATGATCGGTTATGGTTTAGTTGATTTGGATCACGTGATCACTTAGATGATTAGAGGGATGTCTATCTAAGTGGGAGTTCTTAAGTAATATGATTAATTGAACTTTAATTTATCATGAACTTAGTCCTGATAGTATTAGCATATCTATGTTGTAGATCAATAGCTCGCGTTTAGCTCCCCTGTTTTATTTTTGATATGTTCCTAGAGAAAACTAAGTTGAAAAATGTTAGTAGCAATGATGCGGATTGGATCCGTGATCTGAGGATTATCCTCATTGCTGCACAGAAGAATTATGTCCTTGATGCACCGCTAGGTGACTGACTTATTTCAGGAGCAGATGCAGACATTATGAACGTTTGGCTAGCTCAATATGATGACTACTTAATAGTTTAGTGCACCATGCTTAACAGCTTAGAATCGGGATTTCAGAGATGTTTTGAACATCATGGACCATATGAAATGTTCCAGGAGTTGAAGTTAATATTTCAAGCAAATACCCGAGTTGAGAGATATGAAGTCTCCAACAAGTTCTATAGCTAAAAGATGGAAGAGAATAGCTCAAGCAGTGAGCATGTGCTCGGATTGTCTGGGTACTACAATCGCTTGAATCAAGTGGGAGTTAATCTTCCAGATAAAATAGTGATTGACAAAATTCTCTAGTCACCATCACCAAGTTAGTAGAACTTCGTGATGAACTATAATATGCAAGGGATAACGGAAATGATTCCCAAGCTCTTCGTGATGCTGAAATCGATGAAGGTAGAAATCAAGAAAAGCATCAAGTGTTGATGGTAAAACCACTAGTTTCAAGTAAAGGGACAAAGGGAAGAAAGGGGAACTTCAAGAAGAACGGCAAACAAGTTGCTGCTCAAGTGAAAAAACCCAAGTCTGGACCTAAGCCTGAAACTGAGTGCTTCTACTGCAAAGGGACTGGTCACTGGAAGCAGAACTACCCCAAGTAATTGGCGGATAAGAAGGATGGCAAAGTGAACAAAGGTATATTTGATATACAGATTATTGATGTGTACTTTACTAGTGTTCATAGCAACCCCTCGGTATTTGATACTGGTTCAATTGCTAAGAGTAGTAACTCGAAATGGGAGTTGCAAAATGAACAGAGACTAGTCAAGGGTGAAGTGACGATGTGTGTTGGAAGTGGTTCCAAGATTGATATGATCATCATCGCGCACTCTCTATACTTTTGGGATTAGTGTTGAACCTAAATAAGTGTTATTTGGTGTTTGCGTTGAGCATGAATATGACTTGATCATGTTTATTGCAATACGGTTATTAATTTAAGTAAGAGAATAAATTGTTGTTCTGTTTACATGAATAAAACCTCCTATGGTCACACACCCAATGAAAATGGTTTGTTGGATCTCGATCGTGGTGATACACATTCTCATAATATTGAAGCCAAAAGATGCAAAGTTAATAATGATAGTGCAACTTATTTGTGGCACTGCCGTTTAGGTCATATTGGTGTAAAGCGCATGAAGAAAATTCATGTTGATGGGCTTTTGGAATCACTTGATTATGAATCAGTTGATGCTTGTGAACCGTGCCTCATGGGCAAGATGACTAAGACTCCATTCTCCGGAACAATGGAGCAAGCAACTGACTTATTGGAAATAATACATACTGATGTATGCAGTTCGATGAATGTTGAGGCTCGCGGCGGGTATCGTTATTTTCTGGCCTTCACAGATGATTTGAGCAGATATGGGTATATCTACTTGATGAAACATAAGTCTGAAACATTTGAAAAGTTCAAAAACTGCAGAGTGAAGTGGAAAATCATCGTGACAAGAAAATAAAGTTTCTACGATCTGATCGCGGAGACAAATATTTGAGTTACGAGTTTGGTCTTCAATTAAAACAATGTGGAATAGTTTCAAAAAATCATGCCACCTGGAACACCACAGCATAATGGTGTGTCCGAACGTCATAACAGTACTATTATTGGATATAGTGCAATATATGATGTTTCTTGCCGATTAACCACTATAGTTTTGAGGTTATGCATTAGAGACAGCTGCATTCACGTTAAATAGGGCACCATCTAAATCCGTTGAGACGACACCGTATGAACTACGGTTTGGCAAGAAACCTAAGCTGTTGTTTCTTAAAGTTTGAGGTTGCAATGCTTATGTGAAAAAGTTTCAACCTGGTAAGCTCAAACCCAAATCAAAGAAGTGCATCTTCATAGGATACCCAAAAGAAAATGTTGGGTACGCCTTCTATCACAGATCTGAAGGCAAGATATTCATTACTGAGAATGGATCCTTTCTAGAGAAGGAGTTTCTCTCGAAAGAAGTGAGTGGGAGGAAAGTAGAACTTGATGAGGTAATTGTACCTGCTCCCTTATTAGAAAGTAGTTCATCACAGAAATCTGTTCCTGTGACTACTACACCAATTAGTGAGGAAGCTAATGATGATGATCATGTAACTTCAGATCAAGTTACTACCGAACCTCGTAGGTAAACCAGAGTGAGATCCGCACCAGAGTGGTACAGTAATCCTGTTCTGGAGGTCATGTTACTTGACCATGACGAGCCTACAAACTATGAGGAAGTGATGATGGGCCCAGATTCCGCGAAATGGCTTGAGGCCATGAAATCTGAGAAGAGATCCATGTATGAGAACAAAGTATGGACTTTGATTGACTTGCCCATTGATCAGCGATCCATTGAGATTAAATGGATCTTCAAGAGGAAGACGGACGCTGATAGTAGTGTTACTATCTACAAAGCTAGAATTGTCGCAAAAAGGTTTTTGACAAGTTTAAGGTGTTGACTACGATGAGAGTTTCTCACTCGTATCTATGCTTAAGTCTGTCCGAATCATGTTAGCAATTGTTGCATATTATGAAATCTGGCAAATGGATAAACAAAACTGCAGTCCTTAATGGATTTATTAAAGAAGAGTTTTATATGATGCAACCAGAAGGTTTTGTCAATCCTAAAGATACTAACAAAATATGCAAGCTCCAGCGATCCATCTATGGACTGGTGCAATGTCGGGACCCCGATTCTAAGTCACACCGATCTAGCATGTAACACCTCATATCACTTTGCGGCCTCACGCACGGTATCCCCACGGGTGTCTCCTTACCATGGCCCGGGACCGTTTGCGCCTTTTGGCTCACGTATATGATAGTGTCGCTAGCATCCATATGGCAGAGAAACCGGGCCGACATGGCTAGTCGTGAAGCCAAAGTGGCACAGACCTATGGAGACAGGCATGCATGAATCACATCGAGCATGTCGGTCAACAGCGTTTGAATCCGGGCTGTAGCACTGGGCTAACAGGACTCCGGAAGTCACCGCATGACATTTCCCTGAAGGGACAGACATAGGAACGAAGTGGAACACATGCCGGCCAGTCAAGTGTTCTGAGCGGTAGTGCTGGGCTAGCAGGACTCCGGTGAACCGGGCTGTAGCGGACTACTATGGCTCAAGGAAGCACTAGACTACATTTTCCCATAAGAGAGGCTGCCAAGGATAAACAACTAGATTGTCGGATCCCACACATAGCAATACACGTCACACGTACGCATAACATGCAAGTATGTGATGTACAACATGGCATCACAACATAACGCAACTCATATAGATAAAGGCTCAGAAGAGCCACATAGCATAAATACAAACAGGGGTCACATGACCCATCATTCAGAGCATACAAGCAACGGAAGCATTACATGTCTGAGTACAGACAACTACAAAAGAAAAAGGCCGAGAAGCCTGACTATCTACAAGTCCCTCCAAGGTACAAGATCGTAGCTGGGGTAACAAGCTACTCGTCGAAGTCCAAGCGGTACTACTAGTGAGACAGATGTCTCACCCGCAAAACATAAATAAAGCAAACGTGAGTACAAAGGTACTCAGCAAGACTTACATCAGATCCTATCATACATGCATTGTATCAAGAAGGTAATGTGGGGTTTAGTTGCAGCAAGCCAGCTTTGACTCAGTGGCTATCCTGTTCTACGACAACGAGACACTTCTTTGAGATGAGGCAACACACACGAGTCCACTAACCACCACATCAATACACTACTATGGATTCATCCTCGTCTCCTTACGAGAAGGCCATCCATAGCACTTACACTTGTCTTGAGCATTTTAGAGTATGCACTTTAAGTTGTCTATGTACCACGTAAGCATCCAAGAAGTCCATAACCGAGGACACGACTATTCGAATAGATCATGTTAACCCTGTAGGGGTGTACTTCTTCACACACGCTCTCACCACTTATCACCATGTACACGTCATGTATCTCGGCAACCTTCAAGCGGAAGCCTGGCGAGGGTGTCGGCCACGACCTGACTAACCACGCAAGACTCTAGTCCAGGTTTATCACCTATTTGGGTTCCATCTGCAAGGAGATCCGGCCGGGTGTCGCTCACGGCCCCAAACGATGTGAGCAGGGTTCCCAAGCCCACCATCCGGGTGCCACTTGGTACACCATGCCACTTGTGCCTAGTCTGTCCCGAGCCCACCCTGTCGGGTGCCACTCGGTAGAAAAATAGCACTACCTACAAACACCAGAAACTATTTGCAACTCCTGGACAAGATCAAGGCGATTAATAAGTCGAGAGAGCTTGGAGCGCCCGGAGCCCAATGTGTGGTAGTAGCTAGTCATTGGACAACTTACACAGAACTCACTTCTTAAGGACGGTCCCAATGAGACAACCCACCATGTACTCCTACATGGCCTCTCACCGCTACCTTTACCAAATCGTGTTCACACGCTTAACTCTCAGCACCAGAACATATCATAACACTCCAATTCATTCCCCATGAATTAGACCTGACACAACTCTAAGCAATAGCAGGCATGGCATGGTAGGAACACAACATGGCTCAAACAACTCCTACACATGCTAGTGGGTTTTAACTATTTACTGTGGCAATGACAGGTCATGCAGAGGAATGGGTTCAACTACCGCAGCATAAAGTAGCAGTTGAATCGTTGTGGTCCTAATGCAATAAATGAGAGCAGGAGCGAGAGAGTAGGATTGTATCGGAATGAACAAGGGGGGTTGCTTGCCTGGTAGATCAACAGGGGGGCACTGCTCCTCAGACAGGTACTCTCGAACACTCTCCGGAGCAGGACCTATCGAGAAGGAACGGTGACGGAAATCAAACACAAGCATATGCAACAATATGATGCATGAACATGGCATGAGTATGTGATGTTGTTTGAGTTAATGCATCTAGCATTTATTTAGTTGAGGTCCATTTGAACCAAGGATTCAAATGCAAGTCCAAAATAAGCTCTTAAATATGCCATAAGTGTGTTTTCATATATACAGCATGTATAGGTTGGTTTGTCATGCATGAAAATGGTACAGATGGATAGATTGTATTTTTTTATCATTTTTCATATATAAATTATTTCAATCTGAGCTACGGTTGAATTTCTATGAAGTTTTGAAGTTTTGAATATATTCTGGAATTTCCTGTTTTAAAATAATTCCAAAAAAAGAATAACTGCGTCAGCATGGCGTCATCACTACGTCAGCGAGTCAACATGGCTAACCAGGTCAAACCTGACGTGTGGGGTCCACACATCAGTGACTCAGTTAGTTAACAGAGGAGTTATTCCTAATCTAATTTAGATTAGTGGCTGTGGGGCCCACTGTCAGTGTCAAGGGGTTAGCAAAATGGTGATTAGCCTTAAGCTAATCACCTGGCAGGTCGGGCCCGCACGTCAAGCCGGCAAGGTCGTCGCCGGCGACCTCTGGATGCGGCGGCGTCCATGCTACAGGGCACGGGGGCGGCGGCTGGGAGCACCGGGGCGTAGTCCGTGCTCTCCCGCATCTAGTGGGGTAGATAGGAGGAGGAGGGGTGGCCGGAGCTCGCCGGAGCGAAGCTCGGGGCGGCGGCCGGAGCACGGCCAAGTGCGGGCGAGGGCTGCGGTGCATGGGGAAGCGAGCGGAGAGGCTCTACGGCCTCCTGGCGTCACCAGGAGCAGGGTGACGCGCTCGGCTGCGGGCTGTGGTGGCCAGGGCGATGGCGGCGACATGGACGGCGGCGAGGTGCTTCGGCCATCTATGAAACAACGTCTACGGCGAGCGGCAAGCTACGGGGTTAGGGGAAAAGATTCATGGCCTCACAGTGAGCACAAAGGGCTTGACGGCGAATTCGGGGAGGTCCGGACGGCGATGAATTTGACGACGGCGATCTTCACTTGGCATTTCTTTGCCAGTTGGTATCGGTTCTTGAAAGTCTTGAGCATGCATATTAACTTCATGTAGTCTCTTTGGCATGCTTTCTTTCTGTCTTTGACCCAATATATAGGGGAAACTCCACCAAGTCTCAAATTGGATGAGATGTGCATGAAATTCATTTTCATATCTATATGCACATATTTATGTGGAGTTTGTCCTATGTATTGTCGGTTCTCTAACTCTTTGGTCCCAATGAGTTTGGGTACCATTTTGTTTGTGTTGTTGTTCTAGGAACAATTGGAGATACATTGGATGCTCGGCTCACTCACAAGGAAGGTGGTGTCACCATGTGCTTATTGGAGTCAAGCTAGGATGTTCAATGAACTACTATCTAATACCTTCAATTGTTATCTTCTGCATCCTTCCAATGCTATCTCCGTAACAAGTATCTATTCATGCTTTCCTCTCTTGCATTCAACCTTGTGTAGGTTGCATCTTGGCATGATATTCATTTCATATCTTGTGATACTTGTTTCCTTTCTCAAAGCATCCCAATGATGATCTCTTGTTGCTAGTTGTGATGTCTTTGATGGATGTGTGGTTGGACTTCATTTATATACAATAAGACCATATCTAGCCAAGTGTTATGCTTTCAAGCAAATATTTTATTGGTATATTTATGACTTCCTTGTGGATATCTTGTTCTTTCCTTTTTGTAACTATTTCGTGTGTACATCCTTCTTTGTGGATTGATACCATCATGATCTTCATCTACCTAGAATCTTATACACTTGAGACAAGTTGCATATCTAGTTGATATCCCTTTCTTTCACGTCCACTGTTTCTTTCTCATGTTTTTTCTTTGGTGGCTCCATGAAAGTGTGTGCCTTGAGTGCGGGTCATATCTCGTTGCATCTTCATGCACTCTTGTGTGGTGAATCTCATTTTCCTCATGCTTGTCTTGACGAGGCTTTTTGCCATCTTAATTGGTATCCCTCGTCTTGATGAGGCTTTTGCTTTCTATCTTCACCATGGGTTGTCACAAGCTTGGTTGTTATTTCGCTTTTTAGTAAGCGTGTGTATCCTTTTGCTTGTTGTGTGTGTGTGTGTGGGAAGGACATGTCTTGCACCTTGTATCTCATTTATCCTAGACTATGTTGATGCTTAATGCTCATCCTTATATTAGTCTTCTCAAGTGCTTTGCCATGACTCACACACATCTTGTTGGTTGAGCCTATTCTTAAGTTTCCTCTTTTACATGTTGCTCAACCATGTGTTTGTTGCAAGTGCTAGGCTTTGTTTCCTATATGCTCACTTGCACTTGTTGTAACTTTCTATTGATTTTGGGGGAGCTATGATCCTATTTTGTGCACTTTGTATCCAAATACAAAAATTCTTATGTGTGCACAAATCATGGGGAGCTTCTATAGTTTCTTTAGAACACTCCTTTTCTCATCTCGTAATATCCTTTATTCATGTGGCTCATAGGATCTTTGGTCTAGTTGGTTCTATTGATATCCTTTGATTGCTTGCTTCAATTGGTATCTTTTGATTGCTTGTGTCTCTCTTTGTTATGTCTTTGTGGCATATCATTCTTTAGCAATCTTTGTACCTCAATATAGTTTGTGTTCCTCCAAGTATTTGCCTTTGGATATGTGTATTGCATTCCACTCTCTTGTTGAGAAATACATAATTTATGGAGGACCACAATTTATATTGGCCTTCTAAGCTTTTCACCCATTTTGGCAATCGATGCCAATGGGGGAGAAGTTTCAGAGAGTTTTGTGGAGAAGTTAAGAGAGTTATTTCTTCTTGCTTTGGTTTTTGTCGCCTTAGCATTTGCATCTCATATGCATGCATTATTGGTTGTTGCATTGCATGGTGATGCATAATTCCTTATATAAACTCTCTTGAAAGTGATTGTCATCAATTACCAAAATGGGGGATATTGAAAGGACATGTGGTGCCCCCATGTGTGGTTTTGGTAATTGATGACATTCTCTATGGACTAATGGTTGCATTGAGTTATATTGAAGGATTTATCCATAGGAATTTCTTGAAGTCCATGTGTTGGTTTCAAGGAGTTTATGTGTTGAGCAAGGTGCTATTAAGGAATTATCCAAAGATTGGTCATGTGAGAGTTGAGCTTATTACAAGCATGTCTTGAAGAAGAAGAAGAAGAAGAAGATTATGTGATCATTCATGCTAACCTTCAAGGCAACATTCAAAGGTTCAAGGTTGATCAAGACTAAGTCAAGAGTGAATCAAGTTGATCAACTCACAAAGCATAGAAGATGTACCGAGAGGGATCAAGTGATCCCATGGTATGGTAAGCATTGTCCATTACGCTCTGTGTACTAACCTATGATCTACGTGTGAGTTCTATGTGGGGTTAGGTTTGTTTCCATGGGTTTGCATCAAGAGGAAGATCTCATACAACCCATGGAGGATGACATCAAGTGGTGATCGTCATCAAGTTTGCGGTGTGCAAGTTCAAGTGGAGCATCATGAAGAGATCATCCTTGAAGCTTGGCGCCCATTGTGGTGTCAATGGACTTATGAAGGTGTGCCGAAGAGTGACTCACCCATAGTAGAGTATGGGGGAGCAATCAACTAGCCTTCATCGAGCCAACACAATCAAGAAAGGTGGTCCAACTTGAGGGAGTCAAGATCGTCATCATCTAGCTCAAGTGGACTTTGTGCAAGGCAAAGGTTTGCCCTTGATAGGTTATCTATTTTACCGGTCTGATGATGGTAGTTTGGAGACCAGGTTATAGGATCGATTGCCATACTATCAAGGGGGCTTTCAAGTAAGTAGCTTGATCGTATCGTTTGTAGAGAGCTCAAACCATTGCATGCTTGCATCATCTTTCTTGGTTCTTGTTTGGTTTTATCCTTGTGATATTTGTAGCTTATGGTCATCTTGTTGACAAGCTCGAGTTCATCGAAAATGGAGTTCACATGCTTCTTCTATTGCGTTTTCGATGTTGGAGGTTTTACCGGTCTTATTCGATGAAGGGTTCTCACCATTTTCTTATGGACCTTTTCTAATTTGCTTCTTACTGTTATTTCTATCAAGACTGTGTTATCCCTTGTAGTTAGCCTTTCAACAAACTTGGTTTCGTTGAATTCGGAGTCCATTTGCAGAAGTTGTGTCAGTTTTGGTGTCCTTAAAAAGGCTGCATCGCTCATGGGAGCGGTACTACTGCTTGGAGGGGATGTAATTTTTACTACCGCTCTTGCGAGGGTACTGCCGCTTGGAGCAGTACTACCGCGGCTACTTTCGTGGCTACTTCCGCTCCGGACCAAAAACTCGTCTTAAGTCCAGCAGTGGTAGGCATGGATGTATTTTTTTAGTACCGCTCGCAAGCAGTAGTACCGCTACCCTTAGCGGTAGTACCGCTACCCCTACCGGTAGTACCGTGAGGACAAGCGCTAGTACCGCTCCGGCGGTTCTGCCAGCCTTTTGCCTCCTCGATGGTGTTTTTCAAAGGGTTTCCACCGCCCTAGCGGTAGTACCACTCCCATGAGCGGTAGTACCGCTCTGTGCGGGCTGTGAGCATAACGGTTGGATTTTTCCCCACCTATAAAAGGGGGTATTCTTCCCCAATGAACCTTATCCTTGGAGCTCTTGTTCTTCCCCCATTGTTGACCTTCTTTGAGCTTGCTATCTCTCAATCCCTGCATGGATTTTTACTAGTTTTGGGGGAGGGGAGAGAGAGGAGATCTAGATCCACATTTCCACCAATCACTTTCTCCTCTATGTGAGGGGTACCCCTTGGATCTAGATCTTGAAGTTCTTGGTGTTCTCCTTCTTGTTCTTCCTCTCATTTATCTCCCTAGCATTAGTTGCTTTGGTGGGATTTGAGAGAGAAGGACTTGGGCACTCAGTGTGCCCTTGCCATTACATTTGGTGCATCGGTTTGAGTTCTCCATGGTGATACGTGGAAGTTACAAGTTGAGAAGCTTATTACTCTTGGGTTCTTGGTACCCTTGAGCTTGTCCCCCTTGGGTGCTTGGGCGCCCTAGACGGTTGGTGGTGTTCGGAGCTCAATCATTGTGGTGTAAAGCTCCATGCAAGCGTCGGGGTCTCCAATTAGGTTGTGGAGATCACCCCGAGCAATTTGACGGGTTCCGGTGACCGCCCCCAAGGGTTGCCAAAGTGTGCGGGTTCGGTGCCCGGCACCAAGGGTTGCCATTTGTACGGGTTCAGTGCCCGGCCCCAAGGGTTGCCATTTGTACGGGTTCGGTGACCGCCCTCAAGGGTCCCTTAGTGGAATCATGACATCTTGCATTGTGCGAGGGCGTGAGGAGATTACGGTGGCCCTAGTGGCTTCTTGGGGAGCATTGTGCCTCCACACCGCTCCAAACGGAGATTAGCATCCGCAAGGGTGTGAACTTCGGGATACATCATCGTCTCCTTGTGCCTCGGTTATCTCTTACCCAAGCCCTTTACTTATGCACTTTACTTTGTTATAGCCATATTGTTTCTTGTCATATATCTTGCTATCACTTAGTTATTTATCTTGCTGAGTATAAGTTATTGGTGCACATAGGTGAGCCTAGTTGGAGTTGTAGGTTTTGTGCTTGAAAAATTAATCGCTAGGTTTATTCCACATTTGTTCAAGCCTACCGTAATTATTTTAAAGCGCCTATTCACCCCCCCCCCTCTAGGTGACATCCATGATCTTTCACATTCCTTCTCTAGTACTGAAGTGAAACCTTACCCGCTCGCCTTGGATAGAAAGGTGTCACTCCATCAAGATGCAGAGTCACTCACCTGAGAGATTGTCCATGCGGGTGAAGGGTCGTCATCGGTGGAAGGTGGCGGCACGAAACTCCTCCTCCCCTATTGATTTTGAGGTATCCGCCCCTCTCCCCTGCCGTCTCTCTCCCACCGATCTTGGGCTCTAGCGTCCTTTGGATCGTCGGTGCCGTGCTAGGCGGGCCTTGGTGGAGTTGTCCTAGGGACTGGAGGAAACTCTGGCTTGTTCGTCCCGCCCGATGGCGGTGACACTCAAAGGAGCCGCTTTCTCCCTTGGGGGCACTGCTGAGATCCACCACCCCTCTCCCGAGTGAAAATCTACATTATGCTTGGATGGGGCTATGGCGGCACAAGGTGTGGCCTGCCCTCACTAGAGGCGTCACCTAGGGTGTCATGGGTGCTCGGGTGAGCGGAGAGGCGGGTGTTGGGTCTCGGTAGCGTGGGGCTCGGAACATGCAGAATTGTTGTGAGTTGCGGAGGTTGGCGTTCTTTAGGTTGATGTTCTCTAGTGGCGACTCGCGTTCCTTGGTTCCAGTGGTGCGGCATCCTCGAACGTGGCGGAAGGGGATAGGGTTAGCTAAAGGCATTAAAGAAAGCCCTTGTGGAAGTCGCCCCATAATTAAACTTCTTAATTTATTTTTTAGTCATATTGCTATGTTAAGGACATCTCCAAAGCGGACCCTCAAACCGTCCGGACACGGAAGCCATCCAAAGCGGGCATGTGTCGATCCCCGGAGCAGTTCGGAAATACTTTTTTCAGCAAACATGAGACAAAGTGGGCGGGGGGGGGGGGGCTTTGTGGGAGTCCAGACAGCAGACACGTAGGACTCCAACACCCCCGACCCACCCAAAACCACATCCGGACCCCTGACTCCATCCTTCCATTTTCTATTCTCACCTTTCCCCTCTTGTCTTCGCCGCCGCTCCGCCAACCCGACCGCCACACCGCACCCCTGCCGGAACTCGATGAGGGCGTCACCTCCAGCGGCACACCCCAGCTCCACGCCGCTTCTCCTCCGCCGCCGTTCAACACGTCTCCTCGGACCGCCGCTCTGATACCATCCACTCCTATGATGCTCACCATGCCCGGCAACTGTTCGGTGAATTGACTGAGCTAATTTTTTGTCCATTCTTCATTGAAGCAATCAATTCAGATATGGAGAACATCTACGAGCACTATATTGAGTCGTCTGATGGGGTGGACTACACGGATGAGACGACGATGATGTAGGTCGTGTTTGCAGACGCGCAACCGGTCACGTGGGCATTTGACGCTGATGGATGACTACTTTGCCCCCGATGCCCTCTTCGCCGACAATTTTTGCCGACGATTTCAGATGCGCAAAGAATGTCTTCGATCGTCTATACCATGGCGTCCGGTCCTTTGATGACTACTTCAACTTGAAAAAGGATGACGTGGGAAGGATTGGGTTCTCTGGTTATCAGAAATGCACGGCCGCACTGCGGATGCTTGCATATGGCATGGCCGCTGATTCGTGGGACGACTACTTGCGGAGATGGCATGGTCAGGTTTGCAACTGCCATTGTCGACGTGTTTGGACCGCGGCACCTAAGAGAACCAACTATGGCAGACACCGAGAGGTTCTTAGCAATCTCGGAAACATAATCGTGGAGGATGAGGGTGAGGATGTTGCCGCATGTATTGAATTGAAAATATAGGTGATCCTATCGAACTTCCCGACCAAAATCCGATCACATTTGAAGAGTTTGTTCAAATGCATCAACAAATTCAGCATCGAGCAACTCACAAGCAACTGGAGATCTGATCTGTGGGCGGTCAAGGGGGACAACAATGTTGGACTGTAATATTTGAACTTTTTTAATTAGAACTACCGTTGCATTTGAAGATTTCAGCTATTTTAGACTATATATGCGGCTATTTGAATGTGCGGACTTTAAAGAAAACAAATTGGGGGTCGGATGTATGTGGGAAGCGTTGGATGGGCCGCCTCCGGCATCAGTGTCCGTGGAGTGATCCCCCCTGTCTGTGGACGGATGCCAGAGCAAATTTGCGGGTCATCGTTGGGATGCCCTAATGTAGCAATAAGTATTTTTCTTTGGTTTTCTTTAACAAAGCGTCAAGAATTATCTTTAGTATAATTATTAGATTGCAAAGTGGTTGCTAGACTAGCCGTTTCTGCAGTGTATCTGTCCTTCGGAAACTTTTTGCTCTGCTGAAATGTTTACACATTACGCAATCATGAGTCTTCTGTATGTGCTGAGTATCTTTTTCGGAATAATTCGTGAAGTCTAAGCCCCTGTTCAAAACAAGTCTTGGCTGAATGCACTGCTAAAATAGAATTGTGATTCACTCATTCTAGAGCTATAGATGCTTTGTTTTTTATTCTTGCTGGGTCATATACTCATATGTAGGCATATATTGTACTCCTTAAACAAATATAAGATCGTTTAGATCACTACTTTAGTGACCTAAATGATCTTATATTAGTTTACAGAGGGAGTAGCTTTCTGAATGCTAACACAGCCTGCAACGTTTCCGCTACTAAATGGGACTTCCTACTCTCAAAAGGTACCAGAATACTCAATCTGGAAGTGAGAAATATGCTGCTGAAGAAAGCAACCAACAACTCCCAGGTGAGAATGATATCATAACAGATATATAACCAGGGAAAATCAACTATAGGCACTTTCAACATATTTTGTTCCTACAAGCCAGAAGCACTGTTTAATTTCTCTGAAGTTTCAGAAACACCAAACAGATAGCGTCGTCTCCTAGTGTTCCAAATGTGAAGTGGCAAAGAAGCGCGCATAACCTGCACTTTTCCGGAACTGGGTGACTATTCTAGAGGAAACCCTACACACTGTATTGTATGAACTGTTCAGTGATAAGAAGGTAAACTGCTAATCCTCGTCAGGCCATCACTCTGCTGTAAAATTGTGGAGGCGTTGACAGTACTGTCCAGGGGAAGAATTCATTCTTGTCTGATCCTATCCTTCTCTTCTATTCAGCATCAAGATCTGGAAACAGCAGTCGGTCATGTCCTGGAGCAGAGTGATAGAGGTCAGAGGTCAGAAACAGTAAGCAAGATAACCGAAGTCATATGCTCAGGACGTGGTGCAAAGAAGAACACTGATACATTATCATATAACACTATTTTCCTCAAAACCACAGCACAATGGGCGCTCATAGAATGGGATATGTGTGAAGATAACATAAGTAGAAGTCTATTTCGGAAACAGCTTGGCATTTAAGATTGTCTAAGTAGAACATCAGCATATAGTATGAATGAAAGGAACATCAGATTTTACATTGATAATATAATGGGATTCTGCAAGTTCATATTTTCTCAGGGTACAGGAACAAAACTGGGTGTCATTTCATACGTGAGTGTTCTCAGCCCGTCGATTGCTTGTATCAGCATAAAGTATAAGCTACTCAGCATTTTATTTACGTCTGTTTATGTACACTGGCTAGCTAGATACCTTTGACTATCAGCACACGTTAAACTACTACAAGTCCAGTAGGCAGCAGCTAAACTGAATATTTGCTGTCACTGAGAGCACATGCTTTGGACCGAACACAACACATATCAAAGTATCAGACGGGATGATTGAACATGGGAAAACAGTGCCTCTTTTGGTTCATAGGATAGGATTATCATAGGAATAGGAATTTTATAGGAAATGAGATGACATGTATCTCAAATCCTATGAGTAGGAATAGTAAACGAGATGTCATTTGGTTGACACCAAAGGAATTTTTCCATTGAGTCTAGGCTCATTTTTATTTTCCTATGAAATGTGGAGGATAGGAATCAATCCTATGTAGGAATAGGAATCCATTCCTATGAACCAAAGGGCTCTAAAGAAAAAAATCCTATAAGAATCCTATCCTCTAAAATTCCTATGAAATTCCTCCAAACCAAAGGAGAGTACTTATGTAGCATCAAGTTAATACAGGAATTAGTGCACAACATTATGCAAACACATTATAAATCCCACGAATTTTCGCATCAAGCGTTTGAAATATCACATGCTACCTACACACCGAACTCAAGATACCAGATGAACAATTGGATTCTTGATCCTAATTTACAAGTTTCTTCCTAATTTCTTCAGTTACATGGACTTGTCATGTGACTAGTCACTAGTGTGGCGTTTGTATCTGAAGAGAAAATGCATAGTTCCATCTTCCAACAGCAGAGCAGACGTGCAGAGTACTACTAAAATGGGAGTGCAGTTCTCACCTGGTGTGCCAACTCTGAACACCACGATGTCAACGGGGTCGTCTCTATGGGGCAGGTCGGTGAGCAGAACGGTGGGCTGCGCAAGGTTGCCTGCCTGAATGCAGAGAGTGATGTCCTGGAAGTTGAGGCCGTTGCCCAACCGCTGCGCCAGTTCATTGCCCAGCCCCATCAGACTCCTGCCATGGAGCGTGAGAGCTCCCCTGCCCTGCTCATCCGTGCTCCCGTTATCATCTGCCACGACGCAATTGACTTGCACAGTCTCTTCAGAGCCTTGGTGCCATGGCTGCTCATGGAAATTGCAGAAAAGCGCTTAGGCGACACAAATCAAGGCATAGATGAGATGACACAACATGATCAGTCCTCTAATGAACCAATTCAAAATATTAACACCTGAATCATGAAGGGAACTACTTCAGCACCAATTATCCAGATTGAAGCATTTACAGGGAAATGAAAATAATCCGATATTTCACAATGCCAACTACTACAGCAGTAGCTATCATCAGAGGATCCAATTATCATCAGACTAATAATTCAGCAGGGATCGTCCTCTGAAGTACCCAATACGCAACATGAATTGAAAGCTTATGGTGCAAGACCTGTGCTGCAGTAATCAGCAATAACTACTGGGTTATTCAAGCAAGAATTGACCGCACATCCACATGCATTGTTCTATTTGAGCAACCAACCCCAAAATTTCGCTATAGAACTGGTGTAGACAGCTTAGCAGCACTTGTTGCAGCATTGTCAGAAATAATCCATAGCCTAAGGCTTAAGCACTCCAATTTATTCAGGACCACCCAGAATTGTGCAAGGGAGAAGGGTGCGGGTGAACAAGATCTTACAATATCGGGGCCTCCTGGTCGCAGCTGGTACGGTGGCCTCTCCACCCTCATGGGGATGACCTGAACCTCCCACTCCATCATCGAAGTGACGCGGGAGCGGTTGATGGCCTCGACGGTGACGCGCCTGTGCCACCGGCGGTACCGACCGTTGGCCCGGAGCGCTCTGAGCCTGGCCGACGTGCCATGGAGCAGCACGACGCTGCCGTTCTTCCCCGGGGTGGTCCACCACATGACGTGGGAGTCCTCCGGCTCGTCGAAGGCGCACTGGGCGGCGTCGAAGCCGACGTGGCCGGGCCCCGCCTCGGCGCGCGTGACGGCGAGGTGGCGGCCGTAGGCGCCGCGGAGCAGGACGAAGTAGTTGGTGTCGGTCTCCAGGACCTGCGCGACCCACGCCGTGTTGACCATCTCGCGGCGGCGGTCGATGGAGACGCCCCGCCCCGTCTCGTCGGCGCAGAGGTAACCGCCGCGGCCGCGGTTGCGGAGCCGCACGTACTGCCCGTCCTGGAAGGGCGCCACGCCCATCTCGGCCCAGACCGACTTGCCGGAGGCCACCGCACCCGCCGCACCGGACTTGCCGGGGGCCCTCGCGCCCGCCGAACCGGACTCCCCGCGGGCCGCCGCGCTCGCCGAGGTGGACCTGCCGGGGGCCATCGCGCTCGCCGAACCGGGCTTGCCGCGGGACGCCTCCTCCTCGGAAGACGACGGCGGCAGCGACGGCGGCGACATGGCTAGAGGAGGAGGTGGATCATGCGCGGGGAGCGGCGAGCGAGCGGGCGAGGGGGAGAGGGGAGCGGCAAAGAGGGAGGAGGAATGTTTGTTGCCGCGGCGGTTATCGTCCACTGTAGCGCCGAGCCAAGGCGGAGGGCGTTTAAATAAGCTCCCCGCACGCGGAGGGGCGGCGAATCCAACGCGCAGGCGCAGGGAGGTTCCGCCCGCTGACGCGTGGGGCCCGCCAGCTGGCCGTGCCGCGCGCGCCACGTGGTCCCCGCCTGCCTTGCCGAGGAAGGAGTTGACCCCGTCGACGACCCGGGCCGCCGCCTCTTCGTGGATGCTCCTCGCCGGCGACGATGATGAGGATACCCTCCTGTTTCCCCGGGCGCCGTCCTGACCATGACTCCGGCGGGTCAGGTGCTCTGCGCCGCCAGGCCTCGCCGGGCCGGGCGAGGGGCGGGATCGACAATTGGTCCGGCGAGGGCGGAGGCGGCCGGACGTGGGAGGAGGGCGAGGGGTGGTGGTGGGGTGGGGTGGGGTGGGTAGTTGTTGAGGAGGGTGGTTGCCTGATTGGGGCGGAGGGACGGCGACCGGAGTAGCAGTAGTGTACGTCGCGGCGGTGCGTCCAACGAAAACGTTGCAGGTGCGGTGGGGGTGTGGCGACAGCGGTGGGCCTGCGGTCTAGGGCGAGAGTGACAGACACCGGACTGGTTTGGACTTGGGAATTTGGAATCCAGCCACCGGGTGGGTTTAATTGCGCTGTAGGCCAAACCTAGCCCTTTTTGCTGGGTCAAAGTCCAGGCCACCTGATCCCGTAGACCGCAGTGTACTCTAGGAGCTCAAAAAAAAAAAAAGGAGAGTTGGAAGTTTCTCACTGAGGTCGACCCTCGAACCTCTTGTTATTATTCTCAAAAAACAAAAACAAAAAACTATAAATGCGTGCATAAAATTATATCACACATATATGCCACATATATTTGTCAAAGAAATATAGTTGCGTCCATTTTATACATCAAGCCACCTACATAATTGTACTTGGACCCGTGGCTCGCGTTGCCTCCAGGGACGCGGCTCGGGCGAACCTTGGTCGCCGCCGGAGGAAGCCGGACATATGCTTCGCTCATCCGGCGAACGACGATGGCAGGCTCGCCTCCTACCTCCAGGAGGACTCCTTCGGCTGTGGCGCAATGATGCCTCTAGGCGCGCTGCGTGGCGATAGAGTCGGGATGCTAGGGCGGTGGCCCCATGGGATTTGAGCGGCGGTCGCTCCACCTGGCAATTGACACGGGTTCCCGGGCCCAAATCCGTTTTGCTACGGGTGGTGTGGGCTCAGGGGCGGCGCCCCTGTGTGGCTCTCTTCATTGGCGTAGCTGGGGGAGGCCGAAGACGCGTTGGGCGTGGAGGGTCTGGGCAAGGCCTTGATGTGGTACCGGTGGTATCCAAGGTTGGCTTTGTTCGATGGTCGGCGGGCGCGGCGGTGGGAACTTGGTGGGTTGCGACCTGTTGTGGATCTTGTATCCGAGAGCGGCAGCACTAGGTGGCGACCGAAAGGGTCTTCGCTTTTGTGCGGCAAGGACGACCGACCGTGGTCATCGTTGGTGAAGAGAGGTCGACGGCGTCCGGTATCACCTTCCTTCATTGTTGATGAGTGTAGCTCTCCTTCCTGTAGCGGTGGACTCACCCAGTGGCCTACTCCCTCGACTTGGCTCCTCTGGTTTAGATTTCGGTCATGGGCTGGGGAGAAATCTCCGCTCGGCTTGCAGATTCTGGCAGGGGTGACGCCTGCGGGTGTCGTAATCTCCTTGTGGAGCTGCCATGGTCCTGATCATGTCTCTCCTCGAGCGTCGGGGGGGGGGGGGGGGGGGGGGGCTTGTTTCAGTTCACTGGAACAAGCGACGTGCGGTGTCACGGCGTCGTTCCCTTCATGGAGGCGCTGCCTTGGTTGTTCGCGGAGTTCTCGATGATGGAGTTTGCGGCATCTTAGTTCTTAGTGTGCATTGCCTCTCAGGACATGGACCTCCAGGGTGCAATGTATGCCATCGCCAACGCCTCTTCCGTGTCTTCTTCTTTAGGCCCGGCTAGGTCCTGCCACCCACTTGCCGACTACTCTAGGTGCTATGTGGTGGGTCATACGTTGATCCAGTCGGTTATGTATTTGTTGTTGTAATTTGGATGTGTGGTAGCAACGGATGTGGCTTATATGAAATGCTGGTAACATGTGGTTCTGATTCAGTTAATTCAGATGACACTGACGATGATTATTGTCTGTTGAAGCTCAAACTAATCAGGCTCACAACAAGGGCATCAAGCTCCACTGCATCATTGACGATCAGGCTGCTACATTGCTACTTGATTTAGGCATTACTCATTAGTTTTTTCGGTCAGCAGTTTACTTGTAAGCTACCTCATCAACACCCATTGAATAAACTGCAGAGTTTGTGACTCGCTGGGGCGTAGTTGGATTGCACACACTAGATTCCCTAACGTATTTGGTCAGCTGCTGGATTTCAATTCACTACTGGATTTAAGATTCTGCCTCTTAAGCACTTTGATGGTATTATTGGCATGGGTTGGTTGGTTGGTTGTTAGCCCGAGGAATGATGAGTGTCAATTGTCATCAAAAGTGGCTGCCATTTGATTACAAGGGCGTTTTTGTGTTTGCAAGGTGAGCCACCGGCTAAGTTTTCTTATACTACTATGGAGTTGTAATTTTTTGGCAATGCCTAATGGTTGACGGTGAATACGAGTTTGTTTTCGTCACTCCTACTGGCCAACCACCTCATAGGGCTTGCAAAACATAATTCCTTTAATTGAGGGTGCTAAACCAATCGATATCCAGCCCTATAGATATTCATCAGAGTTGAAGTCTGAAATTGAAGTGCGGGTGGGTGAGATGCGCAAATCTGTAGTGATAGTCCATAGTTCCAATCCCTTTGCCTCACATATCATGGTGCGCTAGGACGTGACATGGCGTCTATGTGTTGATTACATATATTTGAACTTATTGACTCTCAGGTCCAAGTTTTTCTTGCCTGTTATCGATGAACTCCTGGATGAATTGGTAGGTATTCCTAGTTTTCAAAGCTTCGTGAGCAGGTTACCATCGGATTCGGTTGGCCATAGGCGAAGAGTACAAAACCGTGTTTCATTCTCACAAAATTGCCACTACGAGTTCAATGTCCTGGCATTCGGTTAACAGGCGCTCCAACAACCTTCCAAACAGTTATTTGGAGATGTGCGCATGCAACTTTTTTGATTTTTTTAGCATTTAAAAATGTGTTTTTTTAAGTGGGTACATACCTAACAAGGATTCATCCATGTATTTTTCCATATAGTTTGCCCAATCTCCTGGTTCTGACTGCGCCGTTTGACAATCCTAAATTAAAAATGTATGGACGATAAATTCAACATTGCGTACGCAAGCTATGCAACAACAAATCGACACCATCAGTTTCGTATGAGTGAAATATAAGCACCCTATAAAGTTCAGAATGACCATACCGCAGCTTATATACAATACAACAATATAAAGTTCAGGTAACAAGATCTGCACTAGTCGCATGCATGCATGCATGCATGCATGTCTACTCGCGTGCACGTGATACATTCTTTTTCATGCTACACATGACCCTCAGATTTTCTATAAAACGAACAGCCTCCATATAACCAGTTATTTTTTTCCGTGAAAAAAAAGGTGAATTAAAACAAAAACACTCCGAAAAGAAATAAAAAAGGAAAGAAGCAATTTATTGCCCAAGCTGGCGTGGCGTCCGACGTCACCGATCCGCGCCTCCCCCGTCCCAGCCAATCGCAGCGCGCCTCGCGCCCCAACCCTACGCTATAAATCCCCAGTCCAGTCCCCACCTCTCGAGGGTTTAGAAGCTTCCGGACCTCCCCCCAAAGGCGAATCGGCGATGAGTTCCACCGGAGCGGGCGTCGCCGGCCGCGGCAAGGCGAAGGCGACCAAGTCGGTGTCGCGGTCGTCCAAGGCCGGCCTCCAGTTCCCCGTCGGCCGCATCGCCCGCTACCTCAAGGCCGGCAAGTACGCCGAGCGCGTCGGCGCCGGCGCCCCCGTCTACCTCTCCGCCGTCCTCTAGTACCTCGCCGCCGAGGTAAACCATCTTCGTCGATTCCCCTTCCCCTTTTCTCTCCGTCAATCGGCGCCCGTCCGATCTCGTGCGCCCGATCGTTCGTCGTCCGTGATTCGAATCGGATTGGGGTTTGATTTGATTTGATCGTTTCCATTGCCGCCGGATACGTACGCAGGTGCTGGAGCTGGCCGGGAACGCGGCGCGGGACAACAAGAAGACCAGGATCGTGCCACGGCACATCCAGCTGGCGGTGCGCAACGACGAGGAGCTGAGCAAGCTGCTGGGCTCGGTGACGATCGCCAACGGCGGCGTCGTGCCCAACATCAACCAGGTGCTGCTGCCCAAGAAGGCCGGGCCCAAGGGGGATCTGGGCTCGGCCTCCCAGGAGTTCTGAGCGCGCGCGGCTTCAAGGCGAAGAAGGAGAGGCCGTACTGTCATGTCATCTTGTCTGCCTGACGACGATGTTCATCTCAAGTTGTGGGTTGTGATGTTTCGGGAGTCTGAAATGGCATGGAAAAAACCTTGGTGTCTTCTGGGCTCTGTCGTGGTTGAATGAATGAGTCGATCGATCAGTACAAGAGGGGAGGAATATATACTCCTATGTGGTTTCTTATATGCGAACATATGTTGCTCGGTCGTCTTTTTTAAGATTGATATGGTTTGGTTGCTTGAATGATTGAATGAATTCCCTGTGTAATTTTAGTTACAAGAATCTGACTAGTCTTAGTCTGAAAGAAATGATCATCTCGCCGTGGAAATAAAACAGCATCAAACGCTGTTCCTCTTTCAGAAATCAGCCAACATAACTCTTAAGTTGCAGAAGGTGATATAATAAGTATCATCTGATTAACAAAAGAAAATGCAGACAAAATGCTATTCATGTACTGTACATAGTATATAGCTGTGGCTGAATTCCTAGTTACTGAGCTTGCTTGCTTGTTGCTTTTTGATTGATGATTCAGTTTGGTTTGATCATCCGAATGAATGAATTCCCAGAGGTGGTGTGGTTTCCTGAATCTGATTACTCTGTCTCTACTCTTGTCTGAAATGAATGCGTGTTGTCGAAGAGATCATCTTGCTTCCTGTGCCCGTTTCCTCTTCGTCCAGGGGAAACAGAACAGCAGTAAAATGCAGCTTGCACGAACGAATGTTGTTCTTGGCATTCTCTCTGTCCCTCTCCCAGATATCCGCAAACATTATTCTGCAGTTGCAGAACCAAAATCCACAGGTGCCAGTGACTTCTCTGCTAGTGCTCAGCAATTTGTTTCACCATTCGATTCTTCTCATCATAGTAAAATGAGAATGTCTGATTAACAAAACGAAAAAGATTACAAAAACGCTATACAACATCAACAGCCTTGCCTGCAATGCCTGAATTACACGCCCTGATCAGTAATGAATCGACTTGCTTGCTGCTCGTCAAGTGTTGATCGATCGATGGGTTACTTCTTGCCGCTAAGGATGTTGGCCCTCATGGTCTCCAGCTCTGCCATGTTGGCCTCGACGCCGGCGAAGGACGGCTCCGGGATCGGCTCCTCCACCATCTGCGACAGCCTGACGAGGCTCCTGCAGGCCAGCACGGCGCGCGCGTCCATGATCTCCATGGCCCTCAGGTAGAGGCACTGCGACGCCCGGGCGGCCTGCGTCCTCAGCTGGTCGGAGTTGGTCGGGCCCAGCAGGCAATGCCCCACGATCCGGAGCGCCGGCTGGAACAGCTCCCACGGCATAGGCACCCTCCGCCACTTCTCCTCGCCGCTCTCGGCGGACGCGATCCGGGCCTTGTCGTCGCTGCGGTGCTTCCCCGTCCACGCGACGCAGAACTCGCAGAAGTCCATCTTGGAGGAGAGCGGCATGAGCCCGATCTTGGAGTGGTAGAGCTCCAGCACCGCGCCGACGATGCGGCCGCGGCGCGTGGCGCGCATTGTGCCGTGCGGCTCCAGCGCGGGGGAGAGCTCGGCGACGTCGGGGTCGTCGGCCTTGCCCGGCTTGGCCGCCGGCGCCGCGGACGTAGGCTTGATCGCCTCGTGGTACACGCTGGGCTTGTTCATGTTGGGAAGCGTCACTGTCTCGGCCTCCCCGGACCCCCGCTGCGCCACGGCGTGCGCGTACAGCGTGAGCAGCACGGCCTCGAACCCGGCGAGCGGCTTCCGGGAGACGGCGCGGGACATGTACACGCCCGCGAGCGTCGGCACGAAGCGCAGCACTGCGAGCTGCAGCGCCGGGAGGCCGGACTGGAAGGCGCCGTAGAGCCAGCCGCAGAGGGCGTCCTGGCCGGCGCCCGAGCCGGCGCCGCGGAGGCGTCCCGTGACGGCGCGGGCGACGCCGTCGTCGTGGAGGAGCGCGGCCGCGGGGTCGCCGGCCGCGGCGAGGGAGTCCGGGAGCGCGCGGCCCAGGATGGCGACGAGCGAGTCGACGGCGGCCTTGGGGCTCTGGATCGCCTGTGGCGACGACATCGTCGTCGGCAGCGGTGCGGACAGGAGGATGAGGAGGAAGAGGCTGGCGTCGTCGACGTGCGGGACGTGTGGTTCGGTCCGATGGAAGGGAAGGGCCGAAGGAGGAGGCGATTGGATCGGAGGAGGAGGAGGAGGTTTGAGCGGGCGGCGCGCTATCGCTTCAGCTTTGACCCGGTTCGTACGCTTAACGCGAGCAAATCAAGGGAAGGGCACACCCGCCATTTACGCATGCAGGAGAGTGCGTGTCATGTGTGCAGCTTGCAACGCAGAAATTTTGGAGGGAACGTACACGAACGGGAACTCCTTTGGAATCCGTTTGCAACCTAGGAAATGCACATTCTTTAGAAAAAGATTTTTTTTGGGGGGGCGGGGGGGGGGGGCATTACTACACTTTTTGTTGCGCATTTCTAAGGAGAGTGGCGATATGGTGAACGAGCTCGCCTGCTCCTGCTTTATGGACCAATGGGACAGCGCGATGCTGGAGATGGCATTTACTGCTGGCAGAAACGCAGGTGAGTTTGCACAGCAGAAAACGCATGCATACGGGCGTGGGGCCGTATGAGGAAACGACGGCCTGGATAGACGCCGTAACGGAGAGCTGACGAAGACGTCAGCGAACATCTGGGTGGACTGTTCGTGAGTAGTACTCCTATTTTTCTTTCCGTGAGTAAAACAAAGGCTAGCAAGGCACTTCCTCTAATCTAAATCAGAAAAAGCTAGCAACGCACTTTGTAAAACATTTTCACCATGTATTTTAAAAATGTCATCACTCATCTTAGGCAATGCTCAACACATAGAAAGATATTCGACACGGCCCGGACTACAATGCAGATACCATACTTCCAAAGATATGCAAATCTTGCTTCTAAATCATGGCTAAGAATTTCAGAGAAGTTTAGAGCATCTATAGCCAGACTCCTCAAATTAATCGGGCAGGTACGGGGACCACCGACCGGACAGAAGAGAGAAGCAGAAAGTTGACTCAACCGAACCCCTCATATCACCCCTATACACCTGGGTTGTCCGCGAACCCTTATATCCATCTCAAATATGGCGAGGATATGAGGGCTCGCGGACGCGCCGTGCCCGGTCAGTTCACCACGTAGAACGCGTCCCCATCCCGGACTACCTTTCTCTCTCTCTCTCTCTCTCTCTCTCTCCATCTTCACCAATCACATGCAAGTCACCGAACATATGAGAAAGAAAATGAGGACAGTGACTGCACGAATGGATAAATAGGGGTTCAAAACGGACACGCCCAGTCACTGACCATGCGCGTCCACGTGCGTTTAAGGGGTCATATTTGCTATGTCCAGCTGTAGATGCTCTTACAACACTCGATGAGAACTTTGCTTCTAACACTAGTAGAAAACAGGGCTTTGGTCCAGGCCGGGTCAGCCCATTAGTCCCGGTTCAGTACAGAACCGGGACCAATGTGGGCATTGGTCCCGGTTCGTGAGCCCAGGGGGCCGGCCGGGCCACGTGGGCCATTGGTCCCGGTTCATCTGGACCTTTTGGTCCCAGTTGGTGGGATGAACCGGGACCAATGGGCCTCGCTCCTGGCCCACCACCATTGGTCCCGGTTGGTGGCTTGAATCGGGACCAAAGGCTCCCCTTTAGTCCCGGCTCATGCCACCAACCGGGATCAATGAGGTGCCTATATATACCCCTCGCTCGCGAGTAGAGCACCCCAGTGCTCTGTTTTTCTCTGGCCGATGGGGAGAGGGCTTGGTGGCGCTCTAGCTCACCTCCTATGCACACAAGGTGTTCGATGGAATGCCCGAGCCACACTACTTAAGCTTTCTCCTCTCCAAGCTCGGCCTCCAAGCTCCATTTTCCATAATATTTGTCTAGGTTTAGCGGTCCGTCACGCCCCGTCCCCGTCTTCACCGCCGTCGATCACCCGCGCGGAGCTCATCGCCGGCACCACCGTGGTGAGCCTCTTATTCTTATCTTCTTTCTGAAAGGAAAAATATTCTTACTTGTATGTTTACATAGATACTTGTATTATTTTCTTACTTTTATTATTGCATCTTATATAGTGCGATGGTTTTGGTATCCGCCCCCGTCGGCCCTCGTTCTGTCTATGATTCGGATGTGGTATATATATTATCTTTATAACTATTGGTTCATTTATTGTTTATGAAAATTATGCAGACCAACGTGACATAGATTTTATTTATGTAGGATGTATGTGAAACGGAAATGCCAACCGATCCTATTGTCGAGAGGTTAAATTTAGTTGAAGAAGAAAACAATTTGTTGAAGGAAAAAATAAAAAAATTGAGGAGGAGAAGATGATATTGGAGTTGCATGTTGCAGATGTCGTCGATGATCACAAGATCAAGATGGATGCAATGTGCTTGAAGATTAGAAAGATTAAAAAATATGCCATTCATACCGAGGCTTGGTATCATTATGCCGTTGGATCAATTGTTACCTTGGTTGCGATTATGATCGCATTTGTTTTCGCATTGAAATGTTTTACATAGTTTCAATGTATGGTTTAATTAATTAGATGCTCTGGAGAGCTATATGTTGTTAGATGAGAACTATGTATGCACTTTGGTTTTAATGTGATGATGAACTTCTATTAATTTGGACACTTAATTATATATAATGCACGCAGATGAACCGGCAATGGATGTACGGTGACAGACACACCCGCGAGTACATTAAGGGCGTGCATGAGTTTCTCGATGCGGCTGAGGCAAACAAGCAGAATGGTTTTATGTGTTGTCCATGCACTGAATGTGGGAATACGAGGTCTTACTCTAACCGGAAAATCCTTCACTCCCACCTGCTTTACAAGCGTTTCATGCCACACTATAATGTTTGGACGAGGCACGGAGAAATAGGGGTTATGATGGAAGACGGCGAAGAAGAAGAGTATGATGACAACTATGTGCCCCTAGAATACGGTGATGCTGCAACGGGGGAGCTGGTGAAGATCAAGAGGAACCAGACGATGTGCCCAATGATGCTGCAACGGATGAAGCTGCTGAAGATCAAGAGGAACCTGACGATGTGCCCGATGATGATGATCTCCGCCGGGTCATTGTCGATGCAAGGACGCAATGCGAAAGTCAAAAGGAGAAGCTGAAGTTCGATCGCATGTTAGAGGATCACAAAAAAGGGTTATACCCCAATTGCGAAGATGGCAACACAAAGCTCGGTACCGTACTGGAATTGCTGCAGTGGAAGGTAGAGAATGATGTGGCTGACAAAGGATTTGAGAAGCTACTGAAAATATTGAAGAAGAAGCTTCCAAAGGATAGCGAATTTCCCGACAATACATACGCAGCAAAGAAGGTTGTATGCCCTCTAGGATTGGAGGTGGAGAAGATACATGCATGCCCTAATGACTGCATCCTCTATCGCGGTGCATACAAGGATCTGAACGCATGCCCGGTATGCGGTGCATTGCGGTATAAGATCAGACGAGATGACCCTGGTGATGTTGACGGCGAGCCCCCCAGGAAGAGGGTTCCTGCGAAGGTGATGTGGTATGCTCCTATAATACCATGGTTGAAACGTCTGTTCAGAAACGAAGAGCATGCCAAGTTGATGCGATGGCACAGTGAGAACCGAAATAAAGATGGGAAGTTGAGAGCACCCGCTGACGGGTCGCAGTGGAGAAAAATCGAGAGAAAGTACTGGGATGAGTTTGCAAAGGACCCAAGGAATGTATGGTTTGCTTTAAGCGCGGATGCCATTAATCTTTTCGGGGAGTAGAGCAGCAATCACAGCACCTGGCCCGTGACTCTATGTATGTATAACCTTCCTCCTTGGATGTGCATGAAGCGGAAGTTCATTATGATGCCAGTTCTCATCCAAGGCCCTAAGCAACCCGACAACGAAATTGATGTGTACCTAAGGCCATTAGTTGAAGAACTTTTACAACTGTGGAATGGAAACGGTGTATGTACGTGGGATGAGCACAGACAGGAGGAATTTAACCTTAAGGCGTTGCTATTCGTGACCATCAACGATTGGCCCGCTCTCAGTAACCTTTCAGGACAGACAAACAAAGGATACCACGCATGCACGCACTGTTTAGATGACACTGAAAGTATATACCTGGACAAATGCAGGAAGAATGTGTACCTGGGCCATCGTCGATTTCTTCCGACCAACCATCAATGTCGAAAGAAAGGCAAGCATTTCAAAGGCAAGGCAGATCACCAGAAGAAGCCCGCCATGCGCACCGGTGATCACGTGCTTGCTATGGTCAATGATTTACAGTACATAATCTTTGGAAAGGGTCCCGGTGGACTAGCTGTTCCGAATGACGCTGAGGGACAAGCACCCATGTGGAAGAAGAAATCTATATTTTGGGACCTACTCTACTGGAAAGACCTAGAGGTCTGCTCCTCAATCGATGTGATGCACGTGACGAAGAACCTTTGCGTGAACCTGCTAGGCTTCTTGGGCGTGTATGGGAAGACAAAAGATACACCTGAGGCACGGGAGGACCTGCAACGTTTGCACGAAAAAGACGGCACGCCTCCGAAGCAGTATAAAAGTCCTGCCAGCTACGCTCTTACGAAAGAAGAGAAAGAAATCTTCTTTGAATGCCTGCTTAGTATGAAGGTCACGACTGGCTTCTCGTCGCATATAAAGGGAATAATAAATATGCCAGAGAAAAAGTTTCAGAAGACTGCCACGTGATTATGACGCAACTGCTTCCGGTTGCATTGAGGGGGCTTCTACCGGAAAACGTCCGATTAGCCATTGTGAAGCTATGTGCATTCCTCAATGCAATCTCTCAGAAGGTGATCGATCCAGAAATCGTACCAAGGCTAAGGAGTGATGTGCCGCAATGTCTTGTCAGTTTCGAGCTGGTGTTCCCACCATCCTTCTTCAATATCATGACGCACGTCCTAGTTCATCTAGTTGACGATATTGTCATCCTGGGGCCCGTATTTCTACACAATATGTTCTTGTAAGTGCATCTAGTGCCACCCCTAGTTGGTTTTGGAGTATTGACGACAAACCTAGTTGAGGGACTAATGTGTTTGTGAGAATTGCAGGATAACACAGGTACAAGTCCCTCATTGATTTGGTTTTCCTACCAGAGATGACCCCTAAAAATGTATGAAGACATTGAAGTCAAAGGTGGTATATGAAGATATTCACATTGAAGACTATGACAAGAGAAGACACCACATGAAGCCTATGGAGCTCGAAGACTTAGATCTTTCGTAGTTCTTTTTCTTTTGTGTTGAGTCATAGGAACCACCATACTGTTAAGTGGGGTCCAAGAGAACCAGTCAGAATGACTGAAGTGATGCCTAACCAAAACCTATGTCTTCGAGTGAAGACTATGAGAGCGAATCTTGTCCAGAGTCGGACAAGTCAGCTTTGCTTGTAGCCCAAGTAAAGTTGCCGTGTGAGTTTGAAATCTGACCGTTGGAACACGTGTCAGTTCCTTAGTGACCCAGGGTCATTTCGGACAAATCAGGTCGGGTTGCCAAGTGGCTATAAATAGCCCACCCCCTACAACCATAAACGGTTGGCTGCTCAGATTGAGAGTACGGCTTTTGTCGTTTGAGAGCAACCCACCTCGAAGCCTTTGAGAGAATTCCTTGCGAGGATAAAGCCCTAACCACCCAGAGCCAAAGAGAATTGGGCATCACTTAAGTCTTCTTGTCTGTGTGATCTGAAGACTTATTACACTTGAGGACTGTGCATCCTCCAGCCGGTTAGGCGTCGCGTTCTGAGCATCCAAGAGACATTGTGGATTGCCGGTGAACGAAGTCTGTGAAGGTTTGGGAGTCTACCTTGAAGACTTACCAGAGTGATTGGGCGAGGTCTGTGTGACCTTAGCTCAAGGGGAATACGGTGAGGACTGGGTGTCCTGAGCTGCGTGTTCAGGACTGGGTGTCCGGGACTGTGTGTCCTAAGGTTTAAATACCTAGCCGCCCCAACCAGACGTACAGTTGTCACAGCAACTGGAACTGGTCCAACAAATCATTGTCTTCAACGAGTCACTGGTTTCATCTTCCCTTCCCTTTACTTACTGTTACTCCTTGTGAAGTCATTGTATGTTTGCACTATCTTTTGTCTTCACTGAGTGACTGCGTGTTCTGTCTGGCTTCACAATATCTTCCTACCTGATCCTTACTACATTGCTGCTATTAGTCATTGTGCTTTCACTCTATTGAATACTTGACTATGGCTTGCCTAGTGTAGTCTACCTTCCGCTGCAGGGTATTAGGTTTATTTCTATCGTTTGTCTTCATAACTCCCACGTTTTGAAGACTTTCATAAAAATCGCCTATTCACCCCCCTCTAGTCGATATAACGCACTTTCAATTGGTATCAGAGCAAGGTGCTCCCTTGTTCTGTGTGATTCGGTTTAACCACCTGGAGTTTTAGCTATGTCGACTGCAGGGATAATTAAAGTCTCCGCTGCGTGCCCCGTCTTCGATGGAACTGAATATCCCTACTGGAAGAATAAGATGCGCATGCATCTTGAAGCCATTGATGTCGACCTATGGTATGTCGTCGAAAACGGCGTTCCCAAGGCTGGAGAAGGTGTCACTGCTGCTGATGTCAAGAAATTTGTTCAACTGGACTCTACTGCCAAGAATATCATCTGTGGTCACCTGACCAAAGGACAGTATGGCCGTGTGAGTGCTTTGAAGACATCTAAGCTGGTCTGGGACTGGCTCTCCAAGGTCAATGAAGGCATCTCAACCCAGAGAGATCAGAGAATCAGTGTCCTTCGCAACCTCTTCAACCGCTTCAAGCGAAATGACAATGAGAATGTCCAGCACACATTTGACCGACTCACTGACATCACAAATGAGCTTCAAGCCCTCGGCGCTACTGAGATCACCAAACATGAAGTCGTCAAGACACTACTGAGATCACTTGATAGTTCGTTTGACATCCTAGCCCTGATGATTCAAGAACGTCCTGATTTCAAGACACTCGATCCATCTGACATACTTGAGAGGCTCAACACACATGAGTTTCAGCTTTCTGAGAAAAGAGATATCTACGGTCCAAACTATGGGCGAACTCGTGCCTTGAAGGCAAAAGCTGTCTCCTCATCTGAAGAAGAATCTGACAGCAGTTCTGATGATCCCGAAGACATTGGAAGGGAACTTGCTATGCTTGTGAAGAAGTTCCAAAAATTCACCAAGAAGAAAGGTTTCAGAAAGTCTTCCCGATCAAGCTCAAGGAATGATGAAGCTTCTGCTCATGACTACAAGAAGAAAACATGTCACAAGTGCAAGAAACTTGGCCACTTCATCTCTGAGTGTCCACAGTGGGACAATGAGAACAAAAAGAAGAAGAAGAGCAAGGAATATGACTCTGACGACAAGAAGAAGAAGAAATACTCAAAGTCTTCTTCCAAGTCTTCCTCAAAGTCTTCATCACACAAGAAGAGCTCATCTGGCAAGGCACGTGCGTTTGTTGGCAAGGAAATGGATTCAGAGGAGGAGTCCGCTTCTGAGGAGGCGGAGGTGGAGTCTGAGGAGGAGTCCGATTCAGGCGTCGCAAGTCTGGCTACAGCATACGTTGCCAAGTCCATCTTCAATACTGAAGACAATGACCTCGTCACCGACACCGATGCAAATGACAAGGACTACTCCGCTTCTACCTACTGCTTCATGGCACGCGGTGCCAAGGTAAACACACGCACTACTCACTATCAAACATCTAGTGACGATGACTCTGATTGTGATTCAAAACCCAGCTACAAAACACTTGCTAAAATTGCAACTGAACAACAGAAAGCTATGGAACATATTCAAAAACTGTTAGACAGAAGCGATGATCTGTTAGGTGCTGAAATGACTCGATCTGAATCCTTAATTGAAGACATAAAAAATCTTCACGTTAAGTATCAGGAACTTGAAAGTCGTCATGAAACTCTCTCAACAACTCATGAAAAGCTTTCCTATGATTATCTTCAAAGGAAACAAGATCTTGAGAAATTGAGAGCGGTTCATGAAGATCTTCAAAAGGAAAACGAGTCACTTCGCGCCAAACAGATCAGTCCCGCTCAGGAAGGATTTGAACCACCATGTCTTAAATGCATTGAGCGTGATAATGCTACTTCTGTTGCTGAATGTTCTACTGCTACTACTGTTGCAATATCTTCAACTGTTGATGTGGTAACTAACCCCTCTGCTGAGGATACCACTGCTATTGCTGATGAGAATGCTAGGTTGAAGACATTGCTTGAAACAGGGATGTACAAAAGTCTTAAAGGGCATCAGACACTATGTGATGTCCTCAAAAAGCAGATACTGAACCGAAACCCGAGGAAAGAGGGTGTTGGGTTCGTAAGGAAAATGAATGCTGATGGCTCTTACTGGAAACCTGAGCAGTACCCCAAAACCATGTGGGTTGCTGCAAAGGAACCTTCAGCAGACCCATCCAATCTATCTGGCTTCACTTGTGCTAACCCCATTATCATTGATGAATCCTTTGATGCAAACTATATACTGTTTAAGAATCAGAATGGTGAAGTGTTTGCCAGGTACATTGGTACTAACTGCAGGAATGGACCGCCTATGAAGAAGATCTGGGTTCCGAAAAGGTGTCTGGAGAATCTTCCTGTGAATGTCATCATGACACCTCACGTGAAGAAGACAAACCTCAGACCAAAGGCTTCATACGGTCCAAAGGCTTCATACAGACAGAGGACTCACCTGAGTCGCACTAACGCAAATGTTTTGCAGGGAAACCATACTCAGGCATATGAATATGAGAGCGGTTCATCAAACCGCCATGTTCATAAGACCAAGAACTATTCTGCTTATTCTTATGAGTACTATTGTCCGCCTGCAAGACTGTTTGCTAGGGCTCCAAAGCCAAAATTCTCAGATGCTGCACTTAGACTTATTGCTTCTCAGCCACCCTTGAAGATGTGGGTGGCTAAGAAAGCTTAACTCTCTTTTGCAGGGAAAGGTCTCCAGCAGAAAACCAAAATCGTCTGACGCCATTGCTGGGGACCTTAAACATCTTGTAGGGCGCAAGATCAAATGCCCGAATGGTCTTACTATGTACTTCGTTCCTGAATCGCTTGCTACTCTCCCTATTAGTCCTAATCTGGATCTAAGCTTTCATAACCCATTGGTTCGTCAAATGTTTTTGCTTCACAATGCTCTTGGTGAAGCCTATCCCCCTAACTGCACTGTAGGGTACGACACCAGCGTCTTCAGAATGGATTATTGATAGTGGGTGTACAAATCACATGACTGGCAAAAGAAGTCTTCTTATGGACTCAACCTTACGTCCATCCGACAAGAGCCACATCACATTTGCTGACACTGGTAAAAGTAAGGTATTGGGTCTAGGTAGAGTTGCAATCTCAAGGGATCAACACATGGATAAAGTCATGCTTGTTGAATCCCTTGGCTTCAACTTAATGTCTGTCTCAATGCTTTGCGATTTGAACATGATCGTAATATTTGGAAAATATCGTTGCCTTGTACTAATGGAATCTGACAAGTCTCTAGTGTTTGAAGGGTATCGAAAAGATGATCTGTACGTAGTAGATTTCTCAGCAGGACCACAGCTTGCCGTATGTCTTCTAGCAAAAGCTTCAGAATGCTGGCTCTGGCATCGGAGGCTTGGGCATGCTGGCATGAGGAACCTCCACACCCTGGCAAAGAAGAAGCATGTCATAGGCATCGAGGGCGTCAAGTTCAAGAAAGATCACTTATGCGGTGCCTGTGAAGCAGGGAAGATGACGAGGGCCAAACATCCCTCGAAGACAATCATGACCACTACTCGACCCTTCGAACTGCTTCACATGGATCTTTTCGGTCCCACTCATTACTCAACTCTTACTACTACTGCTTGCCTCTATGGCTTCGTTATTGTTGATGATTATTCTAGATACACTTGGGTGCACATAATCCTTTACAAGACTGAAGTGCAGGATGTCTTCAGACGCTTCGCCAATCGAGCTATGAACAATTATGGCGCCAAGATAAAGCACATCAGAAGTGACAATGGCACTGAATTCAAGAACACTGGCCTTGATACATATCTTGATACCTTGGGCATCACACATGAATTCTCAGCCCCGTACACGCCACAGCAGAATGGCGTCGTCGAACGCAAGAACAGAACACTCATTGAGATGGCCAGAACGATGCTAGATGAATACAAGACCCCAAGAAAATTCTGGCCTGAAGCCATTGATACTGCATGCCATACAATCAATCGTGTTTATCTTCACAAGCTTCTGAACAAGACATCTTATGAGCTCCTTACTGGCAAGAAGCCAAATGTCAGTTACTTCAGAGTATTTGGCGCAAGGTGCTGGATCAAGGACCCACATCACACCTCAAAGTTTGCACCAAAAGCACATGAGGGTTTTATGCTTGGATATGGAAAGGATTCGCACTCCTACAGAGTCTTCAATCTCTTTCATTACAAAGTGGTTGAAACAGTGGATGTGCGGTTCGATGAGACCAATGGTTCACAAAGAGAGCAACTGCCAAATGTGCTAGATGAAGTTCCATCCAGTGAATCAATCAAGCTAATGGGAACTGGAGAAATTATACCTTCTGAAGCTCATCCTGAAGAAGAACTTATCATCTCAGCACCTGATCAACATGAAGACAATGCTCAGCCTGAAGACATTCCTTCTAACAACGACAATGATCAGCAAGAGCAAAGTCTTCGCCCTGTACATCCTCGCGTTGCCAATGAAGTGCAGATTGAAAGAATAATTGATAGCATCAATGCACCCGGTCCACTCACTCGTTCAAGGGCAACTCAGCTAGCAAATTTCTGTGGGCACTTCGCATTCGTCTCAATAACAGAACCCAAGAAAGTTGAAGAAGCCTTCATGGAACCTGAATGGATTCAAGCTATGCAAGAAGAGCTTCAACAGTTTGAGCTGAATAATGTATGGGAACTAGTTAAGCGTCCTGATCCACGGAAGCACAATATAATAGGCACCAAATGGATATACCGCAACAAGCAAGATGAGCATGGTCAAGTTGTCAGAAACAAAGCTCGTCTCGTTGCTCAAGGATATACTCAAGTGGAAGGCATTGACTTCGATGAAACATTTGCTCCTGTGGCTAGACTTGAAGCCATACGCATACTGCTGGCCTATGCAAATCATCATAACATACTTCTATATCAAATGGATGTGAAGAGTGCTTTTCTCAATGGCAAGATTGAAGAAGAAGTGTATGTTGCACAACCGCCTGGCTTTGAAGATCCAAAACATCCTGACATGGTATACAAGCTCAACAAGGCACTGTATGGCCTCAAACAAGCCCCTCGGGCCTGGTATGACACACTCAAATACTTCCTGAAGAGCAAAGGCTTCATACCTGGTTCCCTAGACCCCACTCTCTTCACGAAGACATATGATGGTGAACTGTTTGTGTGCCAAATATATGTGGATGACATTATCTTCGGCTGCACCAATCAGAAGTACAGTGAAGAGTTTGGATATATGATGCAAGAGCAATATCAGATGTCCATGATGGGAGAGCTGAAGTTCTTCCTCGGTCTTCAAATACGACAACAACGCAACGGCATCTTCATATCTCAAGAGAAGTATCTCAAAGATTGCCTGAAGAAGTTTGGTATGCAAGACTGCAAAGGCTTCACAACACCAATGCCAGCCAAACATCATCTGGGTCCCGACGACAATGGTAAAGAGTTCGATCAAAAGGTATACCGCTCCATGATTGGTTCTTTACTTTATCTATGTGCATCTAGGCCAGATATTATGCTTAGTGTTTGCATGTGTGCTCGATTTCAAGCGGCACCAAAGGAGTCGCATCACTTAGCTGTGAAGCGAATTCTTCGATATTTGGCTCACACCCCAACTCTAGGATTATGGTATCCAAAGGGCTCAGAGTTTGATCTGGTTGGATTCTCGGATGCTGATTATGCTGGTGACAAAGTTGATCGCAAGTCTACATCAGGCACATGTCACTTTCTGGGACGATCACTTGTATGTTGGTCTTCAAAGAAGCAGAACTGTGTATCTCTCTCCACTGCTGAATCTGAATACATTGCTGCTGGATCTTGCCGCGCTCAGCTTCTGTGGATGAAGTAAATACTCAAGGACTATGGCATTCATCTGAAGCAAGTGCCACTTTACTGCGACAACGAAAGCGCCATCAAGATCGCCAACAACCCAGTTCAGCACTCGAAGACAAAGCACATTGAAATTCGTCATCACTTTCTCAGAGATCATGTTGTGAAGGAAGATATTGATATCATACACGTCAACACTGAAGAGCAATTGGCAGATATCTTCACCAAGCCCCTGGATGAGAAGAGATTTTGCAAGTTACGGTGTGAGCTAAATATCCTGGAATCCTCAAATGTCCTGTGATCAGGCACACATCCTAACCCTTATGCATATTGATGACTTAGATGTGCAACACACGAAGTAAAGTATATCTTCAATCAATGAAGACATACATTCTAAGTGTGAATACATTAATGTGGAATTTGACTTCGGAGCGCCACAATAATTGTGCGCCGTGTCTGGGTCTAATACTTCCTATACGGTGGGTAACGCCACCACCAAAGGTTCTATTTTGAAGTGTTTCACTCATGGCGTTACCTTGCAATGTCTCCATATTTGGTTTGGCTTCGATCTCCACATATCTTCATGATTATCTTCACTATGTTAATTATATATATATATATATATATATATATATATATATATATATATATTATATATATATTAGTGTTCTATCCTCTACATCATTCACTTAGTTGAATCTTTTGAACTAAGTGAATGTGATCGGACCCTAACCTCTCTATGCTTTCTATCTCAAATCCAAATCATATGCATTCTATTGAAACTGTCGAATGTCTTCTCTGCGTCCTTGTCAGCAGAAGATACAGAGACAACCATTAAGCTCGTTTTCAATGCTCATTCCTCCACATGAAACCCGAAGAAGTAGGAACAACCACCCGACAATCAAGGCGTGCGTGGGACGTGGAACAAACCCCAAAATTCCGCATAATGGCCACGTGTTCCTCAGATGTGAATCGCCAGGGGCACCTGTGTAATAGTGCAGTGCCGCACATGTACCTATAAATACACACTTCACAACAGTCATTATCTCTTCTTCCACTCTCGCACGAACCCTAGCGCCACCGCTAGCCCTCGACGACGCCGGCGACGAAGCGCTTCGCTGCCGCAACCTCTCCGACGCCGTCTTCATGCTGACCGCGGACATCGTCCTCTCCGCCGTCGCCGTAGGTGTCCTCCGTCGCCAAGTTAGGGCACGGAAGATCGAACTGCTCGGCCTCATCTTCCACTTCATCTAGCAGTTCTTAGTGTGGTAAATAAAACTTCCTTTTTACAGCACCGTTGATCCTATGGATTTGTCACTTTCTACCACAAGCAGTTTCTATTCACACAAGTTAGATCTCTCTCATACTGCATCTCATAACATGCCTAGTATATTCACTTATGCTTCACAAAGTAGTTAGATTCCTCACTTGTACTGATCTGTGGATTCGTACAAATCTGGAACCAACTCCTTATCTATGAGTGAATGTCTTCGCACGATGAGGTCAATGTCTTCTAAACTGATTTATCTTCAAAATCTTCTGAGAATGCATATGACCTCTTCCCCTTCCCTCGCACCTTAATGCTGTCACAGGTACATGTCCGTGGGAGAATCCTTTGGTTCTCATAGTCTGCATTCATTTGCAGAATTCTTACAGCATCACATTAATTCTCCCGAAGCCAGTTCCTGTTGGTCCAGCAAGCGAAAACCTTTGAAGCCTTTGAACGTGTTGAAGCCTTTCAAGTTAAAGTTTATGGCTTCAGAGAAAGCAGCAAGGAAGGGTGGCAGAAAGCGTCGTGGAGAAACATCCAGAGATCTGCCAGATGAACTCTCAGAACTGTACAAGACAGATCCTGAAGAGGATTACAATCAGCGCAAGACCCGAATCCAATGGATTCGAAGATATTGGGCAGAACAATGGTTCAAATACCGATTTGTAACCCAGGAATATGCTGAGAAAAATGCCATCAAGAGACCGTGGGGAGACATCCTATACAAGAATCTTCTACCCAGGTCCAGAGATGAAGCCATTGCTCAAGGCTTCTATCCCTGCATGGTCCGTGGGCCACAGCCTGCTGATGCACACCCATCATCACTACTATGGTGTCATGACGACAATCTGTTCAAGCGCAACTTCCAGTTTGCCCAGAACTCAGCGAAGCAGAACAAGAAGACTTTGGGGTTAGACTTCAACCCTGGTCCCTCAGCACCAAGGGCAGATGGCACACGAGATGCAGAACCCAATGTCATCGGTCCTTTCTACAACCTTGAAGGCCTCATCACCCGCATCTTAGTTCAAGGGACTGCAGTGAATGAGCCTGCAGCTGACGCTGAATCAGATGAAGCGCCTGCAGCGCCGAAGACAAAGAAGCTGAAGAAGCCTAAAGCTTCAAAGCCTGCCCCCTTCACCAAAAATCTCACGGGCGAAGCCACTGGCAACTGCACCTCCTGAAGACAGTGTGCAGTCCGAAGACTTATCTCGCATCTCCAAGCCCCAGAAGGTCAAGATGCCTCTGCCTCACACCGGACAAGAGCTAACTGCTGCTGCCATTCTGCGCAATGACGACATTGATCTGTCAAGTGATGAAGATCTAGCAGATGACGCTCTTGAGCAACTCATCAAGAGCAAAGAAGAAGCAGAAATCTTCAATGATCTGCCTCTCTTTGATGTGACCATCATCCACAACTTCATTGACGAGTGGTTTGACACGCCAAACATCAGCTTTGAAGATCTGCAGCTACCAATTGGCCTCAGTGTCGCCTTCCAAGGCGCCATTGCTTCAGAACTCGCTATTGCCCAGCGCATTGTTGAACTGAAGCAAAAGATTGACTATGAAAAGGCTCAGTTCAAGAAGCATATGGCCAAGCTCAGCGTGCAGGAAGTGAAGAACTTCAAGAGTATGATGCACGAGCTCAAGGAAGCCTTTGTAAAGAAACGTGCAGAAGCTCAGGGTTCGCGTGAGCGCATGAAGACTCTGGCTGACAGATGTGTGCAAGCCTACAATGAGGCTGAGAAGCGCAAGGCCCTTGGGCGTCCTGGCATCGACCCCAGGATGGCCGCAAAGAAGAAGAAGAAGCCTGCTACGGCTGAACCTGACGCACCAAGGCAGGAAGCAGTTCCGATTGTCTTCCCAACTAGACTGACTGGCTCGAAGCCAAAAAGCCGGTCAACCGCTTCAGAGCTCAAGAAGACAAGGACTGCTGAGGCTGAAGCCAGGAAGAGGAAACATTCTGAAGCCTCTCCAACTGCCCCCTCCAAGAAGAAGAGGAAGACCAAGAAAGATCGGGCTGCTCCCACAGAGCCCTTGATAGTTGAACCCATTTCTATGGTCTATCCTGAAGCTGAACGCCAACTGACTATCCATGAGCCTGCTTCCACAGAGGCTCATGAAGCTGAAGACTTTCCAGCAGCTGATCCCATCGCTGCTGAAGACATTGGTCAACATGACCATGTAGAAGATGGTGCAGTCCTTCCTCAGAACAGCGAACTCATCAGCATTGGTCGTCCACTGACGCCAATTGCACAGGATGCTTCATGGGCGGATCGCCCACAAGAGGAAGAAGACTTTGAGGCCCAGCCAACTCCAACTCCACAGGCGTCGCCTGCGTTGCGCAGGCTTCGCAAAGGTCCAAGGCCTCAAGTCTCTGCTGAAGACAATCCGGCTGCATCAGCCGCGGAAGATGAAGTCCCACAAGTTGCCACTCCACTGTCCCACCAAGAAGCAGTTCTCAAGGAGAACGTGCTTGAAAATCTTGCGGCTGCCACAACCACCAATGAAGCTAATGTGGAGCCCTCCCCAACGGAAGAAGAAGACAGCGAAGCCACTGATCCCGTCACTTCTGTTCCTGAGTCTGCTGCCGGTCCCCAGTTCGACTATCATGTTGAGCACAGGCCTCAGGTACAGAAGCCAATCCCAAGATTGCCAAGGTTCCCAGGTCCTGCATCAGCACCTGGCTCCTTCAATATCAATGGCTTCAGGGCAGACAACACATTCTTCGATAGCTCCAGGAACCCCTACTCAAGGGAAAGGATATCATCTGATCGGTTCTGGAGCTATCCTCAGCGAAGCTATTACTCATGCATTCTTTACAACCAAGGTCGCATCTTCCCACACAAGCGCCTTGACATTGAAGCCATAGCTGGTCTGCCCTGTCTGGAAGAAGCTTTGGATTGCTTCAAGGAAGTTGGACTGCTGCCGTTCGTTACTGACCAAGAGCATTGGAATGAAGAGCTGCTGCTCCAATTCTATGCCACACTTCACATCCGCGGGTACAGCAGAGATCCGAAGACTTGGGTCCTGGAGTGGATGACCGGAAACGTTCATCACGAAGCCAATGCATTTGACATCATTGAGCTCACTGGTTTGCCCACTCCTGGCGATCTCTACGAGCATGGCTGTCAGCTGCATAGTGAAGCTATTGAGAGCATCTTTAAGAGGCCGGAACCTGATATGAGTCAGATGCTCAGCATGATGAAGCCATTGCCCCAAGATGCTGCTTATCCAACAGAGTTCTTCGTTGAAGACCTTGAGTATCTGCCAAGAACCATCTATCACATCATCAGGCGAACTCTCTGGCCCATCAAAGGGCACTCTCCAAATGCCAAGCTTGAGGGTGCAATGAAGACTTTGGTCTTCTATATTCTTCATGGAAAATGCTTCAATGCACAGGACTTATTCATCCGCCAACTTGCTGCATCAGGCTCTGATCTGTTTGGCTTGAAATTCTACGCCCCATGGGTAATGCGGCTAATTAAACTTCACTCCGATATCTCATATCAGCCATCTGCTCGCAATCATAGGATTTTTCTGCCTGATGTGGATATCTCTACTGAAGCCATCTATCCTGAGCCTGCAAAGGAACCTCTAAGTCTTCAGAATGCAGAGCATCAGAGTTTCTCACAGAACATTGAAGGAGTTGAAGCAGTCACTCGGGTGTATCCTTTGGCTGGCACTACACGTGCACCACACCCTGCGTCTACTGAAGCCACTGATAGTACAACTGCTCCAAGACCCAAGAAGCGCACTCGTGTTCTCAACGACCGAGAGCTTCTTGTGGCTCTTCATCAGAAACAGGATAGGCATCATGACTGGCTGAAGCGTCAGATGAAAAGCCTCTTGGTGGATGTTAATCGCATTCGCAATCTTGCCACCAAGAATGCTTTCGTTGCCCATGAAACCTGTCGCCGCACATGGAAAGGGCTCACGATGATGTGTTCTGAAGCTGATCTTCAAGAGGATGGCTTCACTGAGCGATTCAAGTTTGACTCCACACCTCCTCGAAGGGCTGTGCTGCGAGGAACTCCATCCCTTGAAGACTCTGAGTTCTCTTCATCTGCTGCAACAGTGACTGCCAGAGTTATCGAGGATGAAGATGATGCTACTTCACCACCACCTCCTTCAGCACGCGTCAACTCTGCTCCAAGCTCTTCAGCACCGCCAAACACCACCAACGACCCTGCTACTTCACCTACTCCGCATGGGAACGAGTAGATGCTCTATGTCTTCAAACCTTTTTGGTCCTTACTGACAAAAGGGGGAGAAGCATATGAGGTTGATAGTCTTCAAGCGGGTCCATATGGGCGGGTGCTTTATATTTTGCTTCGTGCTTACAACTCTCGTTTTGCTACATTTGGTTCTTTGAGTTGTAACACTTAAACTCGATGGTCGTCTGCTACTTATCTGCCACTTTGTTTTGCGATGATAAATTCCGCATGTGCGACGATAAATTCCGCACTTAGATCATTCTGCAGACGTCCATTTTCCATTATGCATTGTCATTATCTTCATATACTTTCACATGCATAGTGGATTGTCATCATAAGTTGAAGTGGATCTCCACAAGTACAACCTGCCATGTGCATTTGCATTCCAAAAGCAAATTACTTATATGCACATCTTCAGGGGGAGCCCTTGCAACTTATGAAGACAATTCCTTATCCTTTACAATTTCACAGATTATATTCCCCGTTGAAAACTTCAACTAGTTTGTCATCAATCACCAAAAAGGGGGAGATTGTAAGTGCATCTAGTGCCACCCCTAGTTGGTTTTGGAGTATTGACGACAAACCTAGTTGAGGGACTAATGTGTTTGTGAGAATTGCAGGATAACACAGGTAGAAGTCCCTCATTGATTCGGTTTTCCTACCAGAGATGACCCCTAAAAATGTATGAAGACATTGAAGTCAAAGGTGGTATATGAAGATATTCACATTGAAGACTATGACAAGAGAAGACACCACATGAAGCCTATGGAGCTCGAAGACTTAGATCTTTCGTAGTTCTTTTTCTTTTGTGTTGAGTCATAGGAACCACCGTACTGTTAAGTGGGGTCCAAGAGAACCAGTCAGAATGACTGAAGTGATGCCTAACCAAAACCTATGTCTTCGAGTGAAGACTATGAGAGCGAATCTTGTCCAGAGTCGGACAAGTCAGCTTTGCTTGCAGCCCAAGTAAAGTTGCCGTGTGAGTTTGAAATCTGACCGTTGGAACACGTGTCAGTTCCTTAGTGACCCAGGGTCATTTCGGACAAATCAGGTCGGGTTGCCAAGTGGCTATAAATAGCCCACCCCCTACAACCATAAACGGTTGGCTGCTCAGATTGAGAGTACGGCTTTTGTCGTTTGAGAGCAACCCACCTCGAAGCCTTTGAGAGAGAATTCCTTGCGAGGATAAAGCCCTAACCACCCAGAGCCAAAGAGAATTGGGCATCACTTAAGTCTTCTTGTCTGTGTGATCTGAAGACTTATTACACTTGAGGACTGTGCATCCTCCAGCCGGTTAGGCGTCGCGTTCTGAGCATCCAAGAGACATTGTGGATTGCCAGTGAACGAAGTCTGTGAAGGTTTGGGAGTCTACCTTGAAGACTTACCAGAGTGATTGGGCGAGGTCTGTGTGACCTTAGCTAAAGGGGAATACGGTGAGGACTGGGTGTCCTAAGCTGCGTGTTCAGGACTGGGTGTCCGGGACTGTGTGTCCTAAGGTTTAAATACCTAGCCGCCCCAACCAGACGTACAGTTGTCACAGCAACTGGAACTGGTCCAACAAATCATTGTCTTTAACGAGTCACTGGTTTCATCTTCCCTTCCCTTTACTTACTGTTACTCCTTGTGAAGTCATTGTATGTTTGCACTATCTTTTGTCTTCACTAAGTGACTGCGTGTTCTGTCTGGCTTCACAATATCTTCCTACCTGATCCTTACTACATTGCTGCTATTAGTCATTGTGCTTTCACTCTATTGAATACTTGACTATGGCTTGCCTAGTGTAGTCTACCTTCCACTGCAGGGTATTAGGTTTATTTCTATTGTTTGTCTTCATAACTCCCACGTTTTGAAGACTTTCATAAAAATCGCCTATTCACCCCCCTCTAGTCATATAACGCACTTTCAGTTCCCCTTTGAGAGGTTCATGGGAGTCCTAAAGAAATATGTCTGTAACCGTGCTAGGCCAGAAGGAAGCATCTCCATGGGCCATCAAACAGAGGATGTTATCGGGTTTTGTGTTGGCTTCATTCCTGGCCTTAAGAGGATAGGTCTCCCTAAATCACGGTATGAGGGGAGACTGACTGGAAAAGGCACTCTTGGAAGAGACTCAATCATATGCAGGGACGGATATTCTTGGTCTCAAGCACACTATACAGTTCTACAGAACTCTACCTTGGTGACCCCGTATGTCGATGAACAGAAGAACAGTCTGCGCTCCAAACACCCGGAGCAGTACGACGACTGGATTACATGTGAACACATCAGGACTTTCAACAGTTGGTTGGAAACACGTCTCAGAGGTGACAACACTGTTTGTGATGAGTTGTACTTGTTGTCCAGGGGACCATCTTTGACTGTATTGACTTACAAAGGATACGAGATAAATGGGAATACATTTTACATGATCGCCCAAGATCAAAAGAGCACCAACCAAAATAGCGGTGTCCGCTTTGATGCAGCAACCGAGAGCGGAAAGGACACATATTATGGTTACATAGTGGACATATGGGAACTTGACTACGGACCTGATTTTAAGGTCCCTTTGTTTAAGTGCAAATGGGTCAATCTGTTAGGCGGCGGGGTACAGGTAGACCCATAGTACGGAATGACAACAGTGGATCTGAAAAATCTTGGGTACATTGACGAACCGTTCGTCCTAGCCAATGATGTGGCACAGGTTATCTATGTGAAGGACATGTCTACCAAACCGAGAAAAAGAAAAGATAAGGAAGCAAATACATCATACGATGAGCCAAAGCGCCACATAGTTTTTTTCAGGAAAAAGGGACATCCTGGGAGTGGACGGCAAGACAGACATGTCTGAAGATTATGAAAAGTTTCATGAAATTCCTCCCTTCAATGTCAAGGCTGACCCAAGCATCCTGATAAACAATGAAGGTTATCCATGGTTACGGCGCAATAAGCAAATGACACAAGCGAAGAAAAAGTGAATACTTTCTCCCGCAACTATTATGATGATACCATGCCAACTTTGTAACACACGAACATGCTACCATTGTCCGTTTTGTACATGCACATGCTATGTGGGTGAAATTATGATACCATCCCAACTTTCAACTTTTTCAGAGTTCATTTGAAATGCTTTCATGTCTTATGGTTCGCCCCTGGCCCATGACCATTAGTCCCGGTTTGTGCCACAAACCGGGACTAAAGGGTTGGTCCTTGTTGCGGGCAGAGTTTAGTCCCACCTCGCCAACCGAAGGGGACTCACACCGTTTATAAGCCCTTCCCTCTCTGCCTTGTTGAGCTCCTCTCGAAGTGAAAATAGATGCCCTAATAGAGAAAAGTTTAACCTAAATTCATAGTGAATTTCTCTGAAATTCATAGAAATTTACTAGGAATTTAGGTTGAATTTTCTCTATAAGCGCATCTATTCTCATTTTTTAGTAAGTTAATCACAAACTTGTGATTCAAACAATTTTCAAAGAATTCAAATTTTAACTATTCAAATTTGAAAACTAATGGCACTAACAGAAAGTTTATAATTTTTCTAAAACTAATGGCACTAACAGAAAGTTTATAATTTTGCTAACCTAAAAGCAAACAGAATTAAAAATTAAAGCAAAAAACAAAAGAAAATAAATAATGCAAAAAACAAATCAGAAAAACAGGAAAAAACTATTTTTATAGTAAAGTTAATCACAAAATAAAATGAATAAAGCAACAAAGAAAACAAAAAAAAACTAAAAAAGTGTTTTCAAATTTGAAAACTAATGGCACTAACAGAAAGTTTATAATTTTTCTAAAACTAATGGCACTAACAGAAAGTTTATAATTTTGCTAACCTAAAAGCAAACAGAATTAAAAATGAAAGCAAAAAACAAAGAAAATAAATAATGCAAAAAACAAATCAAAAAAACATGAAAAAACTATTTTTATAGTAAACATAATCACAAAATAAAATAAATAAAGCAACAAAGAAAACAAAAAAACTAAAAAAGTGTTTTCAAATTTGAAAACTAATGGCATTAACAAAAAGTTTATAATTTTTCTAAAACTAAAAGCATAAAGAATTAAAAAATAAAGCAAAAAACAAAAGAAAATAAATAAAGCAATAAAAAAACAAAAAAAATGCCACCTATTGGGCCACCACGGCCTGAATACGACTAGAAACCCTACCATGGGCCCGGATTCAGGCCCGCAGTAGGCCCAGTAGGCCCACAGGCATTGCAGTGACAGATTAGGTCCGAAAGCCTGCAGTTGAGAGGAGCTCGGGAGGGTGGGCGCAGCAGCGCTTATAAACCACTCCCGAGCCCTCTCAACTGGCGAGGTGGGACTAAACTTTTGGGCGCGGGGCAGCACAAGGCCATTGGTCCCGGTTGGTGCCACCAACCGGGACTAAAGGGGTGCATTGGTCACGGTTCGTGGCTCCAACCGGGACCAATGCCCCCTATGGTCCCGGTTCGTGCCACCAACCGGGACCATAGGCCTCTGCTTCCCGCCCTTTCGGCTACTAAAAAGAGACCTATGGTCCCGGTTGGTGGCACGAACCGGGACCATAGGGGGGCATTGGTACCGGTTCGTGCCACGAACCGGGACCATTGCTCTGGGTATATAAGGTAGCACTTGTGAAAATTTCGCCAACCGCTCCCATTCCCCCCCGACGCCGCCAGGCCGTTCGTCGTCGTCGTCGCTGCCCCGAGCCCGTCGTCGCCCGCTCCCTGTCACCGTCGCCCCGCGCCGCCGCAGGCCTTCTCCCCGTCGCCCCGCGCCGCTGCAGGCCTTCTCCCCGTCGCTACGTGCGCCGTCGCCGGCCTCCTCCTCGTCGTTGCGTGCGCCATCTCCGGCCCCCTCCCCGTCGCCCTGCACCGCGTCGCCGGCCTCCCCCGCGCCGTCGCCGGCCTCCTCCCCGTCCCCGGCCTCCTCCCCGTCGCGCCCCCAGTAAGCTCCCCCTTCCCATCGATCCCTGTCGCTCTGACCATCGCCGCCGCCGCCGCTGCTCTCTGTGTGTGATAAATTTTTTCATATGTGTATGTATATGCTCATATGTATTTGGATTTGGCTATGTATGTATGTATATGCTCATATGTATGTATGTATGTATGTATGTATATGCTCTCTGTATATGGATTTGGCTATGTATATGCTCTCTGTATATGCTCATATGTATGTATGTTCATATAGCATTTTTTCTATATATGAATTATTTTTTTGTTCATGGATATATGCTAAAGAAAATGAGGGGGGTGATAGATGATGATGAGGGGTCGAGAGGGGGACGAGAGGTCGAGAGGGGTCGAGGGGAGAAAAAAATGTTATCAGGGACGAGGGTCGTCGAGGGGTCGAGAGAGGGATGAGGGGTCGAGAGGGGTACGAACTAGGACCAATACTCTGTGTATATAAGCAAGACTTAGAAAGAAGAAGAGGAGAGGAAGAAGAGGAGAAATAAATAAGAAGAAGAAAAAAGAAGAAAAAGAAGAGGAGAAGAAGAAAGGAATAGTGGAGAAGAAGAGAAAATAGAATATATTCTATTTTTTCTTCTTCTCCACTATTCCTTTCTTCTTCTCCTCTTTTTTTTCTTCTTTTTTTCTTCGATCTTCTCCTCTAGCTATTCCTTTCTTCTTCTCCTCTTTCTTCTTCTTCTTCTTCTTCTTCTTCTTCTTCTTCTTCTTCTTCTTCTTCTTCTTCTTCTTCTTCTTCTTCTTCTTCTTCTTCTTCTTCTTCTTCTTCTTCTTCTTCTTCTTCTTCTTCTTCTTCTTCTTCTTCTTCTTCTTCTTCTTCTTCTTATTCTTCTTCTTCTTCTTCTTAATTTTTATCGGGAACGAGGGTGTCGAGGATCGCCGAGGGGTCGAGGGTCGGGAACTAGGGTAGAGCGTCGAGGGTCGTTAAGGGGTCAAGGGTCGAGGGTTTCAGGGTCGAGGGTTCGAGGGTTCTATAGGGTTGAGGGATCGAGGGTCCGGGGTCGTCTAAGGGTCGAGGGTTCCAGGGTCGTCGAGGGTTCGAGGGGTCGAGGATCGCCGACGGGTCGAGAGAGGTTTCCTAGTGTCAAAGTATTGAAGAAATCCATGGCTTCATCATTAGCTGGAAGTAACCAGGGCATGATGAAGTCCTCCAAAGTTATTTTGGAATGGTGTCCCGGATAGGATAATTTGCCTTTTTGTATGAATTTCAGCAAAGGCCTTCCAAATAACGATATTTGGAAGGTTCTTGCTGAACTTTGTACCAAAAAGCGAATTATCCTATCTAGGACTCCGTTCCAAAATAACTTTGGAGAGCTTCGTACCATCATGCACCTGTTACTTTCGCCTAATGATGAAGACATGGTTTTGTTGAATCCTTTGACACTAGGTAACCTCCCGACCCCTCGGCGATCCTCTCGAACATGAGAGGAAGAAGAGGATCGCCGAGGGGTCGAGGGTTCCAGGGTCGTCGAGAGTTCGAGGGGTCGAGGATCGCCGAGGGGTCGAGAGAGAGATTTCCTAGTGTCAAAGTATTGAAGAAATCCATGGCTTCATCATTAGCCATAAGTAACCAGGGCATGACGAAGTCCTCCAAAGTTATTTTGGAATGGTGTCCCGGATAGGATAATTTGCCTTTTTGTATGAATTTCAGCAAAGGCCTTCCAAATAACGATATTTGGAAGGTTCTTGCCGAACTTTGTACCAAAAAGCGAATTATCCTATCTAGGACTCCGTTCCAAAATAACTTTGGAGAGCTTCGTACCATCATGCACCTGTTACTTTCGCCTAATGATGAAGACATGGTTTTGTTGAATCCTTTGACACTAGGCAACCTCCCGACCCCTCGGCGATCCTCTCGAACATGAGAGGAAGAAGAGGATAAAAAAAGAAGAGGAAGAAGAAAAAAAGAGGAGAAGAAAGAATAGAGGAGTTCTTCTCCTCTATTCTTTCTTCTCCTCTTTTTTTTCTTCTTCTTCCTCTTTTTTTTATCGGGAACGAGGGTCGTCGAGGGACATAGATGTAGTGTCGTCGTTGTCGATATATACCCCCTCCCGATAGCTTCAACACGTGTGGGGGGGGGGGGGTCGATATTACCCCCTCCTTGAAGCGTTCTCGAGGCCACCCCAAACCCTTGAAGCATTGTCGAGGCCACCCCAAACCCTAGAGAAGCAGTGTCGAGGCCACTAATTAATATATATGATTCCTTACTATGATTAGGTAGCTAGTTCTACGTTTGCCACTAATATATCCATCTGTCATGTTTGAATAATAATTGCCATGTTGTAAATATTTGTAGAAACTATGGACACCGCCCGAGACGAAGTAAAAGAAGCGTTGTTGAGGGACATAATCGCAGAAGGAAGTGATGCCGTCTTGTTGTTTCTCAACGACACCGATGGTCTGGAAGGAGAGGGTGAAGAAGCTGGCTACGGTGACCTAATGGCGGTGCAAGAAGAAGAACATGAGGACGGCTCCGATGACCCAATGTCGGTGCAAGAAGGAGACCGTGATGACGGCTCCGGTGACCGAACCGAGTCCGGCCAGGTATATATATTAGTTAAGCCTGTGCTGACTAGCTGATTGATGCATTCATTGTTTTGGTATGTACACATATTAATTAAGTCTTTGTTCTTTTTTCTAGCCCTCCGGATCGAGCACAACTTCGGTAAAGAGATGAGGCCCGAAGAAAAAGTTGAGCTCGGATGAAAAGTTTGAGATCATAGCAATTGCGCCCGACGGCCAACCGATTGAACCCATCCGAACAAAGAACACATTTGTTGCTCAGTGCGGGGTTCTAGTTAGGGACAAGATCCCGATAAGCATCCAACAATGGTTTAAGCCGGCTACAGAAGACCCTGAGGTGTCTTATGTCAATGATATGCAGAAAAATGATCTTTGGACTGAGCTGAAGTCAAATTTCACCCTACCGCCAGAGGATAATCCAAAGAACCCAGTTAAAGAGCAATTAATCAAGTCTTTTGCTCTTAAGAGGATGGCAGAACTATTCAGGAGGTGGAAGAAAGAGCTGAATAAGTTTGTCGAAAATAATGAGACACCAGAATTCGAGGGCAGATATGAGAAGATCAGAGATCACTGGCCCGCATTTGTGGCCCACAAGACATCGGAAAAGAGTAAGAAGATGTCGGCGACAAACAAGCAAAATGCTGCGAAGAAGAAGCATCACCATCGCACGGGGTCAGGTGGCTACCTCGTAGCCCGGCCTAAGTGGGCCAAGACTGAGAATGATCTGGTTGATAAAGGGATCGAACCAGAGATAATTAACTGGCCAGACCGTTGCCGTACTTGGTTCTTTGGGGCTGGCGGAACCTTGGACCCTGTAACAGGGAAGTGCATTTGGACGAACGATCAAATGGACATACCCATCAGGAAGCTTAAGCAGTATATCAAAGCAGCGCAGCAAGGGACGTTCTTTCCAGACAGAGAGAACGATGAGCTCACAATGGCCCTCGGGAATCCTGAGCACCCTGGACGGACACGAGGCACGCCAGGCTCCATTCCGTGGAAGGTTGGGTTTTCGGACGCAGGCGCTTACAAATCCCATGAGAGGAGAAAAAAAGTGCAGCAGACCCAAATGCAGGCGCTGCAAGCAAGGGTAGACGCGATAGAGGAACGAGAAGCAAATCGCAGCAAACGTACTGCCGAAACTTCCCCCGAAGCTACCCCGCCATCTCAGCGCAGAAGCAGTGTGGCTTCCACCGAGCTGCTTCAGCCGGAGCATGCCTTGACGGCTCCTTCCAGCTATCCCGTGGATGCTATCACGGAGTCTCAAAATTGCCACCTTATGACGCAATGGATGAATTTGAAGGTCAAGGCGGCTGTTGGCTCTGTTTATCCTACTGAACCCGGCGCAACCTTTCACTGTCGGCCGATTCTAGAAGGATATGCTAGGGTGATGGTGGATGAAATAATGGAGGGATTTGAGGACCTCCAGCTTGACCACCCTACCGGTGAAGGGGAGACTCGGCTGGGGTCTGCTCTGAAGACTCCATGCCTATGGCGGAAGGAGCTCATCAACCTTCCGAACTGGATGCCTCCGCCTCGTCCTCCTCCTCCTCCGGCGAGTCAGGGCACTCCGCCTCCTCCACCGCCTCCTCCTCCGGCGAGTGATGATCAGGGCCCTCGGCCGGCTCCTTCTCCGGCGCGTGGCGGCACTCCGCCTCCTTCTCCGCCTGCGCCGGCGCGCCCGAGCAGCCAGCCTCCTCCTTCTCCGCCTCGTCAGCAAGGGAGAAGAGACCCGCCGCCGCTCCGGCAGCTGCTCCGGCGCGTCGTAGTCCTTCTCCTCCGCCTCGTAAGCAAGTAAAGAAGACAACCACTTCGTCTGCTCGGCCGGCGTCTAGCAGTACAACCAGAGGCGGGAGGACATACAGATTCGGTCCTTCTCTGAAGAGTCCACAGAAGTTACCATACGAGAGGACCCCGGAGGAGAACGCGAAGATCGCGCGAACCGAAGTGGATGACTGGTTTCAAGGGTTGAAAGCAAAGAGACATCCACCTCCGGAGGAGAAGGTAGATCCGGTGAAAGTGAAGCGCACTCTGGCTGCCCTGGCAAAACCACCCAAGTCTCCGCCGAAAGGCAACTATGAGCGCATTATTGCAAAGACATGGGCCGAAGCGGAGCGGTCGGGAAGTACAGTCAGTGATCAAAGGCTGAAAGAACGACGAGCAGTTGAGAAACAAATTGCCCAGCTCGGCGAACAAGCGAAGCAATCGTGCCCCCCGCTCAAGGTGCCTAGCGACATCGTCGATCCGAGGATGGTGCCCGGTTATTGCAATGTTGACGATTACCTGCCCGACGATGTACATTATGATCCCATGGAGGTGCAGATACACAGATATGAGTACGGGAAGCCTCTTGTCAAAGATGAAAAATCTTTAACAACGATGATGCCAAGATTACATGATTGGTACTTGAAAATCTGCAGAGAGTCTAGGGGGAGGAGTACTTTGTATGCGAGAGTTAAACCGGAGCATGACCTCGTTGGAATTGAACCGTTGCCTATTCCATTTGAGGAGTTCTATCAGTTTTTCAATCAATTGGCCCTCGATAAAACAATGGTCACCTGCTACTGTCTGTAAGTACTACTACTTCTATCATTAAGTCTCTCTATATAGCTCATCTCTTTCATTGCATGTATTTATAATTATTCTCACTATATTATGCAGATTGAAGATCGCCGAATTGAAGAAAAGACAAATCGGTGATATTGGGTTCGTTAACACATATCTCATAGATGCAACTGAGGTTGAACATCGTCCCAAAGATACCGAGGCCAACTTGCTACGATCATTCAAAAAAAAAACAAAGATATAATACTCTTTCCTTACAACTTCAAGTGAGTGTTACTGTCTTGTGCATATTCGGTTTCCCTTATATATTAGTCGAGGTTATAGTAATGTAATTGATGAGTTATGCATGCGTGCGCAGGTACCACTATATTCTCCTAGAGATTAGGCTTGAGCAGGGAGTAGTAACTGTCTTGGACTCTAAACGAAAAGATCCCCAGGAGTATGCGGACATGACTGAAATCCTCAGGAAGTAAGTTAAATCGATCATTATCCACCATATCAGCAACTTTGTTCATTTCCTGATATCAAGTAATTTTTTTCTTTGTCCGACAGGGTTTGGAGAAAAGTCACCAGAAAAGTTCCGGGACTGCCGAAGGAGCTGGAATTAGACACCCAAAAGTAAGTACTATAGTAGCATGTTCCGCGCATCTCCTAGTGATTCAAGCGCTAGTTTCATCAATACCATTTAGCATTGTTGTTTATCAGTTTGATTGACCTCTATTTCTTGTAAAATGGTTGTGGCAGGAACAAGGGAATGATTTCTGTGGATACTACGTCTGCGAGTCCATCCGCCACACGACCTGTGAGCGGGGCGGGTACTCTGACGAACAATATGAAGTACGTAAATAACAACATTCACAATTTTATGTTATTACCATCATTTGTGTTGAGTTTCATTCATTCATATATATATGTATTGACCCCCTTCTTCAAATTAGATGTTTCGAAAGCGGGATGAACTCCTAGCACCAGCTCGCATGCGAGCAATTCAAGAGGAATTGGCGGCATTCTTTCTTGACCACGTGATCGCTGAAGACGGAGAATACTATGTGGACCATGAGTCCGTATGATTATATTTGTAAGAGATAATTATTGTATATATGTAGCCGGTAGTGTCGGATAGATATACGAGAACTTGTTGTTCGACCAATCTCTCGGAGAAGGAGAGGTGGTCGATATCACTTCTCTCTGTATGCATATATGTTCATGACGATCTTCTGTTTCCTTCGTTTGCTTACTAGCTAGCTAGCGTGTCTAGTCCTCTCTATACGTATGTATAGTACGTAGCGTCGACCAAGCACGGACATAAGAGAGGACACTTCTCTCTATTAATTATAGCTAGCTAACACAATATATGAAACACCTAAATTAATCCTCAAAACCCCCAAGCCCCCACCCTTTAAAAAAACAAAAACCCCAACCACAGAAATGTTGACGCGTGGATGCCTATTGGTCCCGGTTGGTGCCACCAACCGGGACCAAAGGGTCTCCTGCCTGTGCTCCGCGCACAGGCCACGTGGAGGCCCATCAGTCCCGGTTCTGGACTGAACCGGGACTAAAGCGCCGTGGCATTAGTACCGACCCTTTAGTCCCGGTTCAGGAACCGTGACTAAAGGCCCTTACGAACCGGGACAACAGGCCCTTTTTCTACCAGTGTAAAGTACTTCCTCCATTTTTATTTACTCTGCATATTCGTTTTCGTCAAAGTCAGACTTTGTAAACTTCAACAAAGTTTATAGAAAAAGTATTAACATATACATTAACAAATAAATACGATGAGATTCATTATACAATACACTTTCACATCATATAGATTTTTTATTGTAAATATTCATATTGTTTTCTATAAGCTTAATCAAACTTTATAAAGTTTGACTTCAGTCAAATATAATATGCAAAGTAAATAAACTCGAAGGAAGTAATATTGTTTATGGTTACCCCATACACGGACGTGAAACTATAGTTGCGTGCAGATGGACGAGAGTGTAAATGCAGTTACTCATAGTGCGGAAAAAGATTTTAAAAAATAAATAAATAAATAAAAAGCAATTCGATGAGCAACTGCAGTTACGCGTGATCGATTGACATGCAATTGTGCACCCACACGTTGATGTGCAACTTCATTTGGTCACACCGGACGACTTATTGTGCACAATAGGGATAAAATAAAAATGAAAGTCAAAATAACTAATAAAATATAAATCAATTAAATGAAAAAAAGGTAAAATCTTCAGGTCAAAACGCATAGGAGTAAGATTGACTTTGGTACTTCTCTTCTACCACAATGCGGACTTTGGTACCTTCGTCCTGGTTTATTGATTTCTTTTGTAATTTGTGTCAAACTCTGATTAAAGACTTAAATAACAAAATGTTAATGCATGTCAATAAAAATTATATCATTGAATTTGTATTTGAACATAGTTTTCAATGATATATTTTTTTGTGACATGCACGAATATTTTATTAGTTAAATCTATGGTTAAAATTTGGCACAAAATACAATGGGGACCAATAAATCAGGACAGAGGTAGTTGGTAAGAATTAGTAAATCTTGTTTTAAATTACGTCAGGATATATTTTCACGGTAATGAAGATTTGTTTATGATTTACGAAGCACTGCACCATCAATGGGAAAAAGAACAATAAAATCATGCTGCCCGCCATTCATCTGGAATGAATTTAGGAGTACATGCAACTCAAAAATATCAAGTTCCAAGCTAATGCATCAATCGGGACTTCAGTCACCTACCTGCGCAACTCCCTCATAAATTACCTTTTTACCAGAGCATCTTTCCGCATGGGCCGAAGGTACTTGATGGCACTAGTCACCTGTACCGGGACGGGCTCAGACGGCCATGCACTATTCGATGGGCCCCATGACTGCAATGTGCAGCTGAAAATACGACGGCCTGCT